>NW_026930572.1:0-7500 GCF_032062105.1 Saccostrea cuccullata
TGCCATGAAAAATTTAAATTAAATTTATAAGTGCTTTAGGAAACAATTTACATTGTGCATAAAAAAGTGTATATCTATATATATTTACAATGTACTCTAGCTGATTTGTTCTGAATATAAGAGTTATGGAACATAACTTGGGACCAGAGTTCTGAACTGGTCCAGAGAGGCCGCTGCCACCACTGAGTGTGGGAGAGTATTCCAAAGAATCACTGTGTGGGGAAAGAAACTAAATATGATGGTTTATACAGGTACTTGGGCACAAAAACTAGACAGGGAGCCTGGGGCCGTCTTGAAGCCTCAGTTAGTCTAGGGTGAAATCCTATTGGCGGATATTATGTATTCTCTAACGTTAGAGGACTTAACCCATAAATTTCTTACGGGTGGGGTGGGGTGGGGTGGGGGGGTGAAGTTGTAAGGAAGCGAAACGACCCAGTAGTCAAAACAAACACACCAAAGACCAAGATATCTAACATAAACTTCCGGTGCATTGACAGACACGTGCAGTACTTGAAAACAAAACCAGGTAATGTTAAAGAAAGACGAGACGTTCCTTAATAAAAGATAAAATTTTCCAAGATTTTGTCATGGAAGTATTGCTACTTATGCATGTTTACTCACAAAAATTAGAGGTACCTTACCAGGCATTTCTGCAAGATACCAGGTGTAGTTTTTCTTCGGTCCTACTAAACCGCTAGTACGCTAGTACGATAGAGTACTTTAGAGTACGCTAGTAATATTTAATAATTTAATGCAATTAAACTACTTTTTGTATGCTTTTCTACTTTAGTTTAACATATTGAATATATATTTAAAATATAAAATTTTTGTTTTCTGTATTTTAGGGGTTATTTGAATGTATGATTTCAGGTTACGGTTGATCGTTTGATCCCAATCTAATTTAACTTAAACATGTTAAAATGTCTCATTGTGAATGTGAAAAATATTAACACATGCAATTAATGTAATATTTGATAAAATTTAGATAATATGTTTTACGGTGTGACCGTTGCGGCGAGTACAGTTTATTTCATCATAAACCTACACATGTACTGTCTATCATTCAAGAAAAAGAAAGCAAAAAGAATAAAACGAAACAATAAAAAGAAATCATTTCCCAAGCATCGGGATCGAGATTCCAAACTTCTTCGGAAGTTTCCGACAAATCGGAAACACCCGAACCTTTGAAGTGACGAAAGTATGACGTCAGATACAAAGTTCTGCTGACTTAGGACGCAAACGCTAGTTTTATGGAAAAGAGATTGCATTAAATCGTTCTTTTTAAGTAAGTTGTTGCTATGTTTTAGCCACCATGTTGCTATGCACCGCAACATGTTTTCCGAGTTTCACGGAAGCAACCGACATAACTTCGTCAAAATTCGTAAGTTTCCGGTGACGTCATTTGTATCATTTCCGAAGGGCAAGGTGAAGGCCAGTGTTGTGGCATGGGGGTATTTTTTTGAATAAGGTAAGGCAAAATCATTTCGTTAAGATTTCGGTAAGAAACAATGTTCCTTTAATTTTTTTACTATTTTTGATTTATTCGCGCAAAGGACATTGGGTAGTGCAGGAATTCTGGGAATGTTGCACAGAGAAATTTGGCTGACGTATGTACAGATTTTAATCCCAATTTCCTCTGTTCATACACGTAAGTCTATTGAGCTCGCTTCGCGAGCGTCGCTTCGCGACGCTCGCTATAAGTCTTTTTAGTAGAAAATTGTGAAACAAAATAGTGAACGAGATTGGGGTATTAGCTATAGTTATACCGTAATCTTTAATGCGTTTAATTTTGGATGTTATTTTTTGTCAAAATGTCGCTAAAAACAATTATTTGAAAATAAGTTTATAATAATGTTTAATCAAGTTGTACATACATAAATAAAAAATTTAATTGCATTAAATAACATAATTTTTCTAGCGTCTCTAAAGTACTATTATCGTACTCTAGCGTACTCTGTTTAGTAGTACCCGTTTTTCTTATATAATCCTTTTGGGAGGAAAAATATTTTTCCAATTTCAAATGTTTAAGTGTTGTATTTTTAAAAGACGTTTAGAAACTGGTTTAGAAATAAGAATCTAATTAAAATATTGAATATTTTCCATACATTACGAAGATATACCAAACAGATTTTGAGGAACGTAATGTCTGACCTTAAGGGCGAATTTATTGATCAAAAACTAGTTTTAGTTTAGGTTTATGGTTTGAAAATAGTTTTAATTAATTTTGAAAATGGTTTTATGTTTTAATGGTTTAGCACTAAATGGAAAGTTTCATTTAAAACACACACAAAAACATCAAATATGGATGACATAGAACTGACTACTAGATTTTTTCTCATAATCTGAAGAAGATATTTCTACAACTTATCTTCATTTACACGAGAGTGTAATTGTAATACCCATGCTGAGTTCTACCCTTCTTTAAAAAAAAGGGGTGACAAAGGATGGCTTGTGTCACTATTATGTTGAGACAATATTACCCTTGTATAGAATGGATGATTTCCGTGACAGATTTAGAATGAACAGACATACCCTTGAGTCCATAATTGCCATGTTAGCTCCATCTTTGATATATGCATGATGATCATAACTTCAACTAACAAGAATGAATCTACTTTTATCATAGACATAAATAACATTTATTTATGTCTGTGCTTTTATTAATTTACTTTAGTTTTTGTCCTTATGTTTGTAACATATGGTAACATTTTTTACAATTGAAGTGAAACAACAATTACTGTATACTTTTTACACAGCATATGTGCCCTGAAAACTAGTCGATTCTGTCATATTGCTGCCCACATTGGTCGCATTGCAACACCAAAAATTCTGCATTCGCCATGTTGAAAGGAATTAAAACCGTCAAAACCGCACCCGGGGGTGGTTTAAAGTTTTCAGGAAACTAGTTTTAGTTTAAAGTCGATAAACGAAAAAACTAGTTCTGGTTTGAAACTAGTTCGTTACAGGTTTTGCAAATAAATAGAAAGTTTGGAAAACCGAACTGAAACCTAAACTGGTATATAGAGTATTTCAGGGACCTATTACGTTCCTGGGTATTTTAAAGATTTTTTAATTTTTTTTTATTTGAAAGGGCCAAAAAGTTTTGAATTGGTGATCTACATTTAAGTTCTTGATAAAGATCATAGGCACTCCCCATCTTAATTGTTAAAAAAATATATCTCTACTATACTATAAGTTTTCCACTATACTATAAGCAAAACTTATAGTATAGTAGAAATATTTTTTTAACAATTAAGATGGAAAACTTATACATGTAGTATAGATATATTTTTTTTAACAATTAAGATGGGGAGTGTCTATGATAAAGATGGGTACTTTAATTTTTTATTGTATAGTAGTAAACTAATACGCTGAATGAAACAAGCACCTGTAAGTCTGGTCATGAGTTTCTGACTGTGTTATTCTGTTATTGAACCCTGTTATCTTTATTTTCTTTAGACATGGCTAAGAGCATCAGAAGCAAGCGGAAACGGATGTTGAGAAACATCAAGAGAGAGAGGTATGCCAAAAAGGAACTGGAGAAGTTGAAGGAAATCGTGGCATTAGCTGAAAAAGATAAAGATACGGAAATGAAAGACCTGTATACAGGTAAGGTTTTATCAGGGAGAAGGCCACACATTTTATCTAACAATGTTCTTGTGAATACAACCGAAAAATTGAAACTTAATTTATTTTCGCTTTAATATATCATCATTAAAAAGTGGGTTCTAAACTATTGAAAGTTATGTCCCTTTATTCTCACTTTCAGTGACAAAACCCCTGGGAAGCAAAGACGACGCAGCAGCTGAACCCTCAGGTAAGCTTCTATTCCAATTAACAGTTATCTCATAATGATGCCTTTAATTTCTAAATCAGTGTCTGGTTATTACATATTTTTGCTTTTTTTTTCTCGTTTCATCTTAACTGACAAGTTTTGGCTAATTTTCTTTTTCTTTAAGTTTTATTTAAAAATCATGTGGTGAATCTTAAATTGTCCCAACTTATTCTTTTGTTTTACCTGTTAAAAGCTGTTTCTTAATTTACTTCATGAGGAATTAGAACTTTAGTACCAGGACATGTTGGATAGAAAGTGAAGTGATGTCCTTAAGGATACACCAAAGGTTTCCAAAGGGCAAAATTTATTTTGCTTGTAATTCTTTCATTAATAAAGATAACATATTAAAAGTATACATCATTTGAAAGCTTGTTAAATTTACTATTTAATGATCGTAATTTAAATTTTCATTTTTATCTTATTTAAAAGTTATTAATATTTTAAGGTAAATATTAGTGCGTTTATATTTTATAAATCAACTTTTTTGTATGCCACCTCTCAAAGTCAAAATTTTGCCTCAATGTAGATTAAAGATTGAACTTTAAAACCGTATCTCAGATTTTTGATAAATCTTCTTATTCAAAAGTTACATCCATTTGTCTTTCAATGTTACCAATTTATTAGCCCAATTCTACATTTCCCCCAATAATTCAAGAACTGAACAAGATATCAAAAATCTGAGATACGGTTTTGTGAACACACATTTGAGACGCATTCTGGTCAGTTTTCAGAGAAATTGGTCAATAAACAAGGGAGCTGAATCCTTTGAAATAACACCACCAACTGTCTGATCTTACTTTACAGTAGAGGGCAAAAACCCATTACACAACAGAGTCTGCCAAAGCTAGAAATATATGACACCTTGGAGATTCAGCTTAGGATACCTGTCACTTATCCATATTTCCTATGCATATTCACAAGAATGGGAGGTTCTATTCTTTATTTAGGTGCTTTTAATGAAGTAAAATAGGTTCAATTCTGAATCAAAAAGATTTCCCGGCAAAATGGCAAGAGCTAAGCTACACCTCCTATTTCATGGTCATTAGTGACCTGTTAGATCTCCTTCCCTAAATCTAGAGTCCCTGTAGTTTAATTATTGATAGCCTCTGTGTGGCTAGTGAAGAATTCCCCAAGTGGTCACAGTGATTTATTGCTCCTTTCAGAAGCAGGCAGTTACAGACCAAATCAGAAGCTTCAATAACGGCACATTCACATGTGTTAGTGTTTATGTTTGATTATTGTTAAATAATTAGAAAACCATTCAATAATCAGCCAGAATTTTTCATGCATTATAAAGCAGTGATTAGCATTGTTTTTTATAGCCAAAAATCTCAAAATTGACAAAAATCTTGAAAAAAGCCTTTGGTGTATCCTTAATATATTAACCTTTAGTTATATTAACTTGTCGCTATTTATGAACTTTTTGTAGGTGATGGTATGGAAGTGGACTCTAAAGCTAGAGATTCCAAAACTCTGCGTGATGAGAACGGACATTATCCAGTGTGGATGAATTCACGACGCGTCAAAAAACACAAGAAAAGACTGCAGGCCATCTCCAAGAAAAAAGAAAAGAAGCAGAAGGCCAAAAAGAAGTGAAGATCCTAACAAGATTGTATATTGTGTTTGTAAATAGGGACAGAATTCTTTGAGTGAATGTAATTGAATGTATTTTTTTAGTGGCAATTATTACCGGTACATTGTAATATTTTTTCTTCAAAAATTGATTTTTTTAACCTATTTCACTGGGAAGAGGGGGCAATTTGAGGAGTGATGTAGGACTTGGACTCTCTTAGCTAAGGTGTGGGCAATTTGAGGGTGATGTGGTGGGACTTTGACAATAAAATGCTTCCCTTGGTTGTAAAGCATTGGAATTAATATTGCAAGTGTTGGAAAATACACAACCCACCAAATTGTCTGCAGTATAACTGTGATTCTGGTGAATTCCTATACTTACAAAGAAAGAATTTCATCATTAATTGTGTATTTATGTCCATGTAGAAAACCATATAAAGTACATTCATATATGTAAGTGTGTTAGATATTGGATTATTGAAGATATGTACTTTGTCATTTGTGTACTGATTGAAAGCTCATCACTAAAGAAATCGACACAGGTAGCTTGAAAAACTGCTTACTATAGATTAAGCATTTACAGTTTGATAAATGACTTGTAAATATTTTCTTCAGAAATAAAGATAATATCTGGTAGATGTAAATATTTCTGTGTTATCATTGAATGATTTCTTTATATACTGTAAATCTATGATATTTGGTGTGTACAATATTTGGCAGAAATTATTTTTTCAACAAGTTAGCATAAATTTGATTTAGCATTATCTGAATGTGCTAGATAATATTGTATGATATATACAAAACGTGTAGCTGTAACAAAAAGGATTCTGTTTTCCGTCGTAATTTGCTATTAGAATACACTGCTAAATGTAATAAGTTTACTGTATATAACAAGCAAATTCAAAGAATGTCTTTATGGTGAAATGTCATTTTTTATGGCATATTGTGTCATATATGTACTCCTTATCATATGTCACTGAAAATTTATCGTCAAAGTCGATTTTTTGAAATTTAGTCATACAAGAAGATCAAGGTCAAAGGGTCAGAAATCATAGCTTGCTCGGAAATATATTGTCACAGGTAATACACATCAAATTTGAAAGCCTTATCTTTTCTCTATCAAAAGTTTAATGGAAAAGTTAAACATAAAATTTTTGAAAAGTAGGTCAAACTCCAAGGTCAAGGTGCAGGGGTAAAAAATCATAGTGCATTTACCGGTAGAAAGTTCTTGTCACAAGTGATTTACATTTGAAAGTTGAAGGCCCTATATCCTCTCAACCAAAAGTTTTTATGACCAAGGTTAAAGTTTTTGAAAAGTATGTCAAACTTCATTTCACTTTCATGAAAGTGGTGGTCAAATATTGGAATATTATATCCCTGCACACTGGTATTACTGTAACAGTGATGTACTGTGAAGATCATATGGCATTTTAAAGCTGAACACGACTCGTAAATAGGCATACGCCATTTTCGATAGCATTTTGTACGATACATCAATACTAGGGTATACTTGTCGCATTCGTTACACCTGACTGCTTTATTGTCACGGGTATCTGCGTGAAATGCCGACCCGTGTTCGTGCTGGTTATCTTGCATTACCTTTGTTTATATTTTATTGCAGTCACGTTCATCTGTGTTGTTTGTATACTGCACTAACTTATAATTGTAAGTTTATTCGGTATCTTATTTTCCTGCATTAGACGAAGCATTACGTTATTATTCTCGCTACTGTGTTTTGTATAGCATGTGTCCGTCTTCACCGGTGTCGACTGATTACACTGAATAGTGACTAAGTTCTGCCATATTTATAGGGGTCTGCAGAGTAGGGAGACTCGGAAACATAAATGGCGGACAGATTCCTTTTACAAATCGTGTTCAGCTTTAAATAAAATGACACCTTAAGCTTTTCTTGGAAATTTTCACCCCCTTTTAATTTTCACCCCTTTCTGATTCGCCCTACCCTAATTTGGGTGAATTCAAAACGGAGAGAAAGCTAAAGTATAATTTCATGAATAAAACTATGACATGATGAAATTGAAATGGGGCAAAATTGTCTGCAAGTGAGAAAGGGGGGAAATTAAATGGTGCAAAAA
>NW_026930572.1:10000-43414 GCF_032062105.1 Saccostrea cuccullata
TTTTTTTTTCATGCAGAGATATGCATGACCAACATATTCATGTTTTATATTTTCTTTAGTAATTTGTTTGTTTGTTGTGAATACATCTCTCATTGGAATTTTTCCGTCATATGGAGACACCACCAAATAATAATGAAGACAAGATGTGTTTGTGAAACACTGATGTCCCTGTCTGGTAGCCTATGGCAAAGGTTGAAGTTTCTCAAATATATGTCAAACTCAAAGGTCAAGGTCAAAGGGTTCAAATTGTTGGTATCAGAAAAAAAGTCTTGTCACAAGGAATGCACATGTGAAATAAGTAATCCCTAGTACTTCCTTTTCAAAAGTTAATTGCCAAGGTTAATTTTTTAAGTGGTTCAAACTCTACGGTCAAGGTCAAACATATTTATACCTGTTGACAGTTCACAATGAATACACATGTTAAGCATGAAAGCCCTAGCACCTACTGATCAAAATTTAAGCCAAGTTTAAAGTTGGGTATTTTTCTTGTAAAAATGTGTATTCTAGGTCAAGTGATCAGAGGTAAAAATTAATGGTACCCAAATAAAAGGTCTTAATTGTCACAAGAAATAAACCTATAAAATATGGAAGCCAATTGTATAGCCCATCCCACTTAAAACTTATGGGCAAGGTTATAATTTCTGCAGACAAATAGACAGACATAATATAAACACAAGAAACAAAATATGTACATAATTAGTCAAATGGAAAAAAAATATACTATTTAATTGGAATCACAAAATAGATTGTTATTTCAGGGATAGTGAGTGGGTAGGGAGATTGGACCCCCCCTGGAATTTCCTTTGTTATTTAAACAAGACTATATACTGAAGCAAATAAAAAATGACTTTGGACATCCTCCCCCTAACTAAGAAAACATTGGGGTTTTTTTGTTTATTTGTTTTCAGTGTATGAGTTTTTTTCTCCTGCTTGTCAGGAAATTCTAGGCATGAATTTTTTGACTGAGATGTGAACCCCCCTCCCTACTCCCGAAAAAAAAATTCTGGATCCGCACCAGTATTGGCAGTAACTGAATGTCACATCGACAAGGGGAGATAACTTCACAATATGAAATTCGTCTAGTGTGGCATGCGATGATCTTTGACCCTTTTTGAACTTTAACCTAATCGTTTGGGTTTATTTTACCCCCCACTATACTTAAACTTGTACTTACCGACCTCCATAGGTCTTGTAAACTTCATGAAATATAAATCCAATTATAACACAAAATGAATTAATCCAAAGCACACCATTCTGCAGCATGTTATAATGATATTCCATTCGGAAAACCTTCGTGCCATCGATTCCGTCACCTTATCAGATGAAGTGGGAATTGGCCGAGGTGTACCGAATAGAGTTTAATCTAAAAATATGATAATGGGTGACGCAACGTGATGTGATGTAGAATTTACATGTCAAGAACAAATTTTAAATTAATTCATAACAAACAATGTTTTAACAAAACTGTTCCATCTAGCCTATTCCCAAAAGTATGTACTGTGTGATTGTGGTGTCGAGAGGGGGGGGATTAGTAAATTTAAAAAGGTCCTATTATGAGCAAAACATTTATCAAAATCTAATTTACATTATTAATAGAATTCAAACTGGTATATCAGGGCCGTAACTAGGGGTAAAAGATAGAGGAGGTGGGGGTTTGGGGGCCGCCGATTGAGGCCCCCAAAGACCGGTGGGTGCGGGGCGAAGCCCCCCGTAAAAAAATTGCTTCAAACGGCTCAATTTTGGACCATTTCCTTTATTTTGAGAATGCTTACCACTTTATTATATTACCTATTTATGTACTATTTTGGATAGATATGATCAAATAAATTTCAATCGTAATTCCCATTTTCAATATTGTCTGAAGGCTTAACGGTGATCGTCTAGCTTTGATCACCAGAGAACGCAAGATGGATCTTTCTGCTTAATGATAAATACGAAACTGACTTTTCCCAAGAAAAAGATAAAATTATTTAAGTCAATAGGGGGATCTGGAAAGATCGTACCCGTCGATTCATTCTGAATAGTTTTCACTGTACTAAATGCAGTTCTAAAATGATCGATCGCCGTAGTTCGAATTTCGCTATGGGACATGGGGACTGGTCCTTCGGATGAGACCGCATAAAGTTAACCGAAGCCCCGTGTCACAGCTGTGGCACGATAAAGATCCCTCTCTGCTCAAAGGCCCTGAACGCCGAGCATAGGTAATGGTGACACTCACTGGATAGCTGAAAAATTGCTCAGGTGGCTATAATCAAACAAATAAATGATCAATCTTGATCCAGCTGCTTGTGTTGTGTTTATTTCCCAAAAAAAAAAAAAATGAAAATCTAGAGGAGGCAATTGCCTCCGTTGCCTCAATGGTAGTTACGGCCCTGTATATAATGAATTAAGCATGTAAAATAAATATAAGAGGTTCTGAGTTATAGGTCACAGGGATAATTTCATACCCAATTTGATGAATACATGTAAATTATAGGCACGTAGCAACCGGGGGGGGGGGGGGGGCTGCCCCCTTCTTTCCCAACATTACATGTACTATAAGAAAATGTCCATTGAAAAGATGGTTGCCCCCCCCTTTTTACCACAGTATATACATTGCAAGGAAATATGGGAAAAAATTGGAAGTGAAAGTAATTTTGCCTTGAAAAGAAAAGTGGCCACTACCCCCCCCCCCCCCCCCATTTCATTTTTTTTCCTTTTTAATTTTTTTAGGTAAGTAAAAAAAATTTTCTCAGGTTGCCCCCCCCCCCCCACTTTCAAAAACGATGCTACGTGCCTGAATTATATAGAATTATTTTGATTTTTTCCTTGGTAAGCCGCCCGTAGGATTGTGTATTTAGAGGCAAACACCTTAGTGCGGGTATTACTGTCTCATGACAGCATCTAGTATTGAATTATGTTTGACAACTGACCATATTATCCCCTTACATGTAAAACAGAAAAATAAAATGCTGAAATAAAACCGTCAGAGATGTATTGCTATTTTATAAGATTAAACATTTATTCAAGACAACAAACCCTGTGGTAAATTTATTACAAAGCTTAAGATGTTATAATCTGGCATTAGTTTAGGTTCGCCTTCACTTGCTCATTGGCTACACATTCTATATAATGTCTTTTCTGTAGTTATTGTGTCAGTAATCACACCTGTCAGAAAAAGCACTTTCCAAACTCATCATACACTTGGAATGTTTTCATGAGAGTTTGAAGGTCAAAGCCTACGTAATTCACTTGATCATTCACCATGTTCACTCTGAGGGGGATTCAACTGTTGCATCACAGCTCCATATAATTTATCTAAGCCAATAAATGTCACCGCATAAATGGTACCCTCTCCCTCAGCATTCGCCTGGTTGGTAAGTCTCGTTTAAATCTGTCTGGTTGTAATGGTGCCTCCTCCTTTAACATTGGTCTGTATGGTACATGTCACATATCTGTCTGTTTTATTGTCACCACATAAATGGTGCCCTCTCTCTCAGCATCCGTACGCTGTACTGTCTCCACTCTCGCTGTGTGATCCACAATTCCTGAGTCGTGTCCAGACAAGCCAAGATGGCCGCTCCTTTCCAGCAAACCATGCGGGGATCCATGTCCTGAAAGAATCACAAGGAGATAATTAGTAACCTGTATATCATGGGTAACCCTACACAGCAGGTCATGAACAGAATAGGTCATTCACAACCAATTGTTTCATGGACTTTATATAACTTTACAAGAATCAAAGGAAAAGGTCAAACACACTGCCATCCTTTCATCCACATACAATATTGTGTGCAGTTTGAGTACTATGCTTTAGCTTACTCAGGACAACTAAACAAAGGACCCAGACTGGACCTATAGGTCGGATTGTTCTCAATCTACTTAAAATTAGGTGTTAGATCCGCTCGCATACTCGCTACACTAACATCTAACAACATCCCATTGAGGGTCACGCCAGAGGTCAAATTTGGAACATGCAGCTATATACTTATTGGCTTCAACAATAAACGACGATTTTGCAGACTACAATTTGATTGGTTGATAGAATTTGATCTCTGATGTGCCCTCAATGGGATGTTGTTAGATTTTAGTGTAGCAAGTATGCAAGTGGATCTAACATCTAATTTTAATCAGACTGGATTGTTCTTTGTTGTTTAAAGAGGACTTACCTTTGGTCTGGTGAAGACGTCCATGGTTTCCAGCATTAGTCGGTACTGCGGGGGCATCCCCACCCACACGCGGTACTGGAGCCACTGCTGGGCCCCCTCAAACATCATCCCTCCCCCCACCACCACGATACAGCTGTACATCTTCTTCTTAGTCTCATCATTGTCTGAAATGTAATCAGGGTCAATCATAAAAGAATGCTGGATCCTTCTTTGCTGTCTTTTAGAAACAAACAAGATTATTTGTAATGGGCTTTATTTTATTGAAAGACTAAACAACATGCACAATCTAATGATGTACTATAACAGTAATATTTTTTAAATTATCAGAAATACACAAAAGAGAAAATGAAATGAACATGAACTTCAAGATGAAAATTTTCAACTTTAACATAGGGAAGAAAGATGTCCTCATATAAATATAACCCCTCCATCACCCCCCCCCCCCTTTATGAAAAAAATACAAGCACACCATGCTGAATGAAGAAAAAAGAAAAATCCAAATTTAAAACAAGTAAAAATTGTTTTTCCTTCAATCCTTTAGTTTTAACTTGTTACAGATAATTTCTCCATACTGACCACATTTATCTATACTGTGAAGGATGGCCTGATCGACGCCCATCAGTTGTACAACAGGTTCTGACTCCGCCTCTAGCTCCTCCTCTATCTCTAAGCCCCGCCCACCTTTCTGTATGTCCGTAACCTGTAGAGATTCCGCGTTGTCGTTCGAGTCCTCGTCTATCTGAGGTTGAAAGGTCGAATCGTCAAACTGACCTATGTTGCTCTCATTGGCATCTTTGTTATCTGAGTTGTCTTTCTTTTTTGCCAGCTTTGTCTGAAAGAAAATGTTTGATAATTAAGAAATTAATAAATAACATGTTTCCTCTATCAATTGAACCTGTATTGGTTCCCTGTGATTTAAGACTAGATACACAGGTTGATAAAAATTTTAATCAAACTTATTGTGAATGTAGTGATATTGCATTTGGCTGTGTATTTGTTTTAGCATCGCGACTCTGTGAAGCGGCCAATCAAATGATCCATGCATATTTACATGTAATTACATTTTTCAGCGAGTATGCCCACGAGGATAAGTAAAGACGAAATCACCTGTGGGTTTCCGATGATGAGTTAGAATTGACTTACCTCCCTTGTAGTCATTTTGAGGTAGAATTCATCATGTGGGTCCTCAGGATCTCCCTCGCTCCTCTTCTGGACATGTGCCAAGTCTCCATGTAAGGTCAATAGGTCAGGGAAGAAGAGGCTCATGGGAGTGAGAATGACTTCCTCTCCGAGCCTGATGGGATACTTCACAATGTGCTGCTCTGGCTTCTTTATCAGGATGGAGTGTTCCTTTACTCCACTGTCATCCTACAAAATAACAACAGGATTGGTTTGTAAGGAATAATTTATCTTAAAAAATATTTTTGAAATTTATACATTTATTTTCAGCCTGCACTAGCATGCACATTGCTCTAATACAGGTTGGGGTAATTAATGATTTGAAAACTTTTTATGATTCAGTAATTGGTTTTACATTATAAATCAGCAGTCTGTATCTTATAAGTTGCTCTTGATCTCATCAGCATTAAATTTTCAAAAAGAATGTTAACTTTATAACAAGGTAGTTTTACAGTTCTATTGTATTCAGTTGACTTCTGGGTAAGGTGTGAGGTGTTGTCCTGCTTAACTGTGAGTCAACTCAACTGTCCTCACTAAGCCAGTGGTTTCCTTTTTCAGAGATTTTACAATAAATATTCAAGTTATGAAGTATGTCATTCAATAAAATACTTCCTTTAATTTTAACAATGGTCAAACCCTATTCAAATCAATGTATTTTATTTTTTAAAAACACCTATGGATATTGATGGATTTTCTTCGTATAATTATCCTAAGTACTTCCTTGAGCGACCTCTCCCCATGCTTTATTCCTGTTATCACTATTGCCAATGCACGCAGGATAACATTAGTCTCCATATTTTTTTTGCTGTAAATATTGTTTCCAACTCCCATCCCACCTCTACGTGTAAAGTAATGTAATATTTTTTTCACTTAAACAGTAAAACCTGTAGTTACATTCACTGGGGACAGAAGCCTGACCAACATAATATTTAAAGCATAGACCTGATCCAGAGAGCAGTAAATCTGACTGACAATATTTATATAACACTTAGGCCTGACTGACTAAATTATAACACACACCTGGTCCAGAGTGCAGTAAGTTTCCTTCATTTCCTGCAGCAGGAGACAGTCTACCGTATTCTGAGCGTCTAACTCCCTCAGGTTAATTCCTGATCTCTGGATCATGTGATGGAAACACCTAGTGATGTCACTTCCTCCAAAATCCATTGTCACCCTGAAATAAAACACTCTGTCATTTTCCATGAATATATTATGTAACTTGTGTGTTTTTCTGTTCTATTTACACATGTAGATAAGATCACATTTCTTCCATCTTGTGCACACCCTGACCTGTTCCATACCACTTCATCCTGAGATAAATTACTTGTACATAACACAATATTTTTCTAAGATAATCATTCTCTTTTATCTGGTCCCCTATTTAGTTATTCAATGGGATATTTTTCTTCTACATTGAATTGAGATACTTTACTTTTTATTTAAGGGTGCCGACTATAGTTTCCATTGCGCAATATTTCGCGCATCATGGTAAAATGAAGCGTATTTACTGTTTTAATGCAACTTTTTTTGCTTAATTATTAAAATTAAACAAAATTAAGAAATTATAGGTATTAAAATGTAATTACAATTTGATATAACTGATTTTTTAACCAATTTTGCAATTGATAGGTAGGTTGACGTTGTGCAGTGTGTTTTTGAGGTTATGATAATCTGTAGCTCTTAAAGAAACGGATAATAAAAATATTTTTAAAGAAAAAGTAATAAAAACACGCTCTGGAAAATTTAAAACATAGAAATTTGAGAATATCTCCAATAGTTTTATTATGTTTTCATGTGAATCCATGGTGTATGTCATATTTTGTAATACTCTATAACAATAGTAAAATTTGTTAATTTTTTGCATTTTGAGATGCACCCTCTGGTAACAAGACGGTAGAATTTTGTGTTTCTTACATATATTGTATAATATAGTATTACTCATCAAATATTAAAGTTTGAACAAAATGTCTATTGTAGTATTTGTATAATTTGCTTTAAAGTGCTAAAAATTGGCATTTTCCTATATAATCCTATAGTAAATGTACCTGTATTTTGAGACAGTCCCTCAAAAATACTTGGACGATAGATTCCCCCAAACTTTGCATGTACACTGAAGTTAATGTAAGTTATATATGATATAAAAATGAAGAGTTTTGCTATAGTAGTTTTCACACAATAAAACTATAGTTGGCCCCCTTAACATACTGTTTGTCTGCTTCCCTGTAATATATATATTTCTTTACTGGTTCCCTACCTTGTGTTCCTGTGAGATATTACATCTTCTACACAACACACACTGGTCCTCTTTACTGGTTCCATACCTTGTGTTCCTGTGAGATATTACATCTTCTACACAACACACACTGGTTCTCTTTACTGGTTCCATACCTTGTGTTCCTGTGAGATATTACATCTTCTACACAACACACACTGGTCCTCTTTACTGGTTCCATACCTTGTGTTCCTGTGAGATATTACATCTTCTACACAACACACATTGGTTCTCTTTACTGGTTCCCTACCTTGTAATTCTGTGAGATATTCCGTCTTCTACACAACACACATTGGTTCTCTTTACTGGTTCCCTACCTTGTGTTCCTGTGAGATATTCCATCTTCTACACGACACAAACTGGTTCTCTTTACTGGTTCCCTACCTTGTAATTCTGTGAGATATTCCGTCTTCTACACAACACACACTGGGTCTCTTTACTGGTTCCCTACCTTGTAATTCTGTGAGATATTCCGTCTTCTACACAACACACATTGGTTCTCTTTACTGGTTCCCTACCTTGTGTTCCTGTGAGATATTCCATCTTCTACACAACACACATTGGTTCTCTTTACTGGTTCCCTACCTTGTAATTCTGTGAGATATTCCATCTTCTACACAACACACATTGGTTCTCTTTACTGGTTCCCTACCTTGTAATTCTGTGAGATATTCCGTCTTCTACACAACACACATTGGTTCTCTTTACTGGTTCCCTACCTTGTGTTCCTGTGAGATATTCCATCTTCTACACAACACACATTGGTTCTCTTTACTGGTTCCCTACCTTGTGTTCCTGTGAGATATTCCATCTTCTACACAACACACATTGGTTCTCTTTACTGGTTCCCTACCTTGTGTTCCTGTGAGATATTCCGTCTTCTACACGACACAAACTGGTTCTCTTTACTGGTTCCCTACCTTGTAATTCTGTGAGATATTCCGTCTTCTACACGACACAAACTGGTTCTCTTTACTGGTTCCCTACCTTGTAATTCTGTGAGATATTCCGTCTTCTACACGACACACACTAGTTCTCTTTACTGGTTCCCTACCTTGTGTTCCTGTGAGATATTCCGTCTTCTACACAACACACACTGGTTCTCTTTACTGGTTCCCTACCTTGTAATTCTGTGAGATATTCCGTCTTCTACACAACACACACTGGGTCTCTTTACTGGTTCCCTACCTTGTAATTCTGTGAGATATTCCGTCTTCTACACAACACACATTGGTTCTCTTTACTGGTTCCCTACCTTGTGTTCCTGTGAGATATTCCATCTTCTACACAACACACATTGGTTCTCTTTACTGGTTCCCTACCTTGTAATTCTGTGAGATATTCCATCTTCTACACAACACACATTGGTTCTCTTTACTGGTTCCCTACCTTGTAATTCTGTGAGATATTCCGTCTTCTACACAACACACATTGGTTCTCTTTACTGGTTCCCTACCTTGTGTTCCTGTGAGATATTCCATCTTCTACACAACACACATTGGTTCTCTTTACTGGTTCCCTACCTTGTGTTCCTGTGAGATATTCCGTCTTCTACACGACACAAACTGGTTCTCTTTACTGGTTCCCTACCTTGTAATTCTGTGAGATATTCCGTCTTCTACACGACACAAACTGGTTCTCTTTACTGGTTCCCTACCTTGTAATTCTGTGAGATATTCCGTCTTCTACACGACACACATTGGTTCTCTTTACTGGTTCCCTACCTTGTGTTCCTGTGAGATATTCCGTCTTCTACACAACACACACTGGTTCTCTTTACTGGTTCCCTACCTTGTAATTCTGTGAGATATTCCGTCTTCTACACAACACACACTGGGTCTCTTTACTGGTTCCCTACCTTGTGTTCCTGTGAGTTATTCCATCTTCTACACAACACACATTGGTTCTCTTTACTGGTTCCCTACCTTGTTTTTCTGTGAGATATTCCGTCTTCTACACGACACAAACTGGTTCTCTTTACTGGTTCCATACCTTGTAATTCTGTGAGATATTCCGTCTTCTACACAACACACACTGGTTCTCTTTACTGGTTCCCTACCTTGTAATTCTGTGAGATATTCCGTCTTCTACACAACACACGCTGGTTCTCTTTACTGGTTCCCTACCTTGTAATTCTGTGAGATATTCCGTCTTCTACACAACACACATTGGTTCTCTTTACTGGTTCCCTACCTTGTAATTCTGTGAGATATTCCGTCTTCTACACGACACACCCTGGTTCTCTTTACTGGTTCCCTACCTTGTAATTGTGTGAGATATTCCGTCTTCTACACAACACACATTGGTTCTCTTTACTGGTTCCCTACCTTGTAATTGTGTGAGATATTACATCTTCTACACAACACACACTAGTTCTCTTTACTGGTTCCCTACCTTGTGTTCCTGTGAGATATTCCGTCTTCTACAAAACACACATTGGTTCTCTTTACTGGTTCCCTACCTTGTAATTGTGTGAGATATTACATCTTCTACACAACACACACTAGTTCTCTTTACTGGTTCCCTACCTTGTGTTCCTGTGAGATATTCCGTCTTCTACAAAACACACACTGGTTCTCTTTACTGGTTCCCTACCTTGTAATTCTGTGAGATATTCTGTCTTCTACACAACACACATTGGTTCTCTTTACTGGTTCCCTACCTTGTGTTCCTGTGAGATATTCCGTCTTCTACACAACATACACTGGTTTTCTGATCTCCAATGTCTACCACACAAGCACTGCTGACCCCTGACCCAAAGGTCGCACATACCGATTCCTAGGAGATAAACAGATTTATGTAACATGCCTGTAGCTTTTCCCAGTCATACATATCAGAAAGCTGGATTTGCTGATATTTCTCAAAAGTGTATAAGAGTAAGTTTACAATATTGCAGTGTTGTACATTCAGTGGTTAGTTTTCAATATTACAGTATTGTACATGCAGTGGTTGGTGACTTTTACTAACCTGGTGGAGGATGGCGCTGCCAAACCCCAGTCTGTCCAACAACAGGGTCATCAAGTGCTTAGTGTGTCTGTGACTGAATACGTCAGGAATTAACAGCATGGCCTTATACATCTGAAATATCAACATCAAAAATCAACATAAGAAATCAACAACATGGCCTTATACATCTGAAATCAACATCAGGAATCAACATGGACTTATACATCTAAGACATCAACATGATAACATCAAAAATCAGCAGCATGTCTTTATAAATCAACATCAGGAATCAACAGCATGGTTCTATACATCTGAAAATCAACATCAGAAATCAACATCAAGCATGGTGTTATAAATCAGAAACACAAACAGGTTTCAACAGCATGGCTTGATACATCTGAAATATAAACATCAGGAATCAACAACATGGCTTTACATCTCAAAAATCAACATCAGAAATCAACAACATGGCTTTATACATTTGGACATCAACCATATGAAACAACATACAATCAAGCAATCTAGACATTTTTGTAGCAACAGGATGTTAAAGATTGACCAAGTGAACTTTGAGTGGTATATCTAGGATTGTGTCTATTGAGTGGTATATCTAGGTGTGTCTATTGAGTGGTATATTTAGATGTGTCTGTTGAGTGGTATATCTAGATGTGTCTATTGAGTGGTATATCTAGGTGTGTCTATTGAGTGGTATATTTAGATGTGTCTGTTGAGTGGTATATTTAGATGTTTCTGTTGAGTGGTATATCTAGGATTGTGTCTATTGAGTGGTATATCCAGATGTGTCTATTGAGTGGTATATCTAGATGTTTCTGTTGAGTGGTATATCTAGATGTGTCTGTTGAGTGGTATATCTAGATGTTTCTGTTGAGTGGTATATCTAGATGTTTCTGTTGAGTGGTATATCTAGATGTGTCTGTTGAGTGGTATATCTAGATGTTTCTGTTGAGTGGTATATCTAGATGTGTCTGTTGAGTGGTATATCTAGATGTTTCTGTTGAGTGGTATATCTAAATGTTTCTGTTGAATGGTATATCTAGATTTTCCTTTTGAGTAGTATATCTAGATGTGTCTTTAGTTAAGTTTTATCTTGAGGTCTCTGAGTGGTATATCTAGATGTTTCTGTAGTTAAATTTTACCTTGAGGTCTTTGAGTGGTATATCTAGGTGTTTTTGTAGTTTTACCTTGAGGTCTTTGAGTGGTATATCTAGGTGTTTTTGTAGTTTCACCTTGAGATCTTTTAATTTTTACCTTGAGGTCTTTGAGTGGTATATCTAGGTGTTTTTGTAGTTTTACCTTGAGATCTTTGAGTGGTATATCTAGGTGTTTTTGTAGTTTCACCTTGAGATCTTTTAATTTTTACCTTGAGGTCTTTGAGTGGTATATCTAGGTGTTTTTGTAGTTTTATCTTGAGATCTTTGAGTGGTATATCTAGATGTTACTGTAGTTAAGTTTTACCTTGAGGTATTTGAGTGGTAAATCTAGATGTTACTGTAGTTAAGTTTTACCTTGAGTTCTTTGAGTGGTATTTGTAGATGTTTCTGTTGTTTTTTAAAGTTTTACCTTGAGGTCTTTGAGTGGTATATCTAAGTGTTTCTGTAGGGCTGTGGCCCAGATGGCCTCTATATCTGCCAGTACGGCTGTCAGGGTGCCTCCTGGACCATCATGAATGTTTAGCCTCCCCCGCCGCATTGGCCAGTGTAGATTGTAATTGTGTGCTGGGTTCACATACATGGCCTAATAAAAAGATTCTAATAGTCAAGTCCTGGCATGAAATATCTTATTATTGGTTTGTACCTTACAAGGATGGAAGAGGCAACATTTTGAAAAATCTTTTATACATTGTCAGATAGCTTTATTAATTGAGGTAACTACGGAAGTGAAAACAGCTATGAACTCTGACCTCTTGACCCACAATGAAGGAAGGCTGACTTTCAGTCCTTGTCCACATCTGTTGACATATGACCTCCGTCCTTTGACCTTTGACTCCATGGTTATAATTATATAACTACAGTGTAAGAAATTCAAGAAATAAAAAAATTTCGTGTGGTCAGGAAACCATTAACTAAAATACTTTTCTTCTTGTCTAAGTAGAACATGTACTGAATCAGATCATGTGCATGCATACATCTAATGCTTTTCCTTTGGCTAGAGTTAAGTCAGTGAATACACGTACCTGTTTAACTGATGAGGTCTGTCTGTATTCTCCTGTAGACATCGGTCTGGCCCCCACAGCCTCCTCTGCCTGTTTTAGTCCAACCTTGAACTGCGGCTTGGCCTCGGAATGCTGTTAATATGGATATAAAAGACTTGTGTTGAAATGAGGACTTTCCATATATACAGATATTGAGCAGTATTTTCAATTAAAATCATTTCAGTTATACATGCAACTTGATTTAAAATAGAAGTTTATACATCTATGACAAGCAGTAATGAAAATGCATGCATGATCAAGTATTTTAACATCAGGCCAAAGTTATTTTATCTTTAGGTTTACGGATTCTTTCAACCAAAATGTCCATTGGGTGGTGACAAAATAAAAATAATTTGAAACTTCTTTCAAACAGAAATAATTCATAATCTTGTAAACTATATTTTATTAATTATCAAGTAACAGATTATCTCAACTTATTTTAGTGAAACCCTACAATGTTGCCTATTTCCTTTTATTAGCATGACCTTATGTCTACCAATATTTATTTTCTAAAACCTGAAAAAATTGGTCGGTGGATCTGTAAACTGAAAAATGTAAAAACTATGGCCTAACCAGAAGGAAAGAACCAAAATCGATTAAAATCACTTTATGTGACAGAGCTACTTACAACACATTCCGGTCTGAGTATGAGGGAGCCGGAGGTCCTGGTCTGTGAGATTCTCTTCCTGGCTATACACTGGGGGATGGTCACTGGCAGGGGGTCGGAGGCTCTCGACCAATCCGCAGGTTCAAAGAACCTGGGTGAATGATGACAATAGTGGAGGTCTGAACGGGCTAATGTAATACAACAAAGCAAGCACTGTTAAAAATTTACAGACTACTGTAATCCAACTATTATTTACGTGATCTTTTATTCGAGATTCATCAATTTGAAATCAATCCGCAACAATTAATTTTCGTCTTTGAGGCAATGTTCTCTATAAATACTTATTAATAAGAAAAATGGATGGTTCGCAGCGATTATTATTCGCGAGTTAAAGAAAGTCACGAAACTAGCGGATATTTCTTGCATACGAATAAAAGTTGGTTTACAGTACCTGATTTAAGTAATACATATAAAATTTACAGGTTAACTTCATAATCCTAAATATTTAAACCAAATCCTAAACATACATGTAACGTTTCCATGTTGACAATCCAGTAAAGAAAAATTTAACTCCAATGAAATGTCTTACTATGGCTTGGAAAAATCATTTAAAATATTCTGATATGTAAATAATTGATGTAAGAGATTCATTTTAGATATCTTGTCTCTGACTGGCACTGAAAGTTTAAGTAAATATTGAGTAAGTACGTGTATAAAAGGGTCGTTTCTTATTCACACATTTACTAAATATAATTTACATTGACTTTCAATGCCTTTGTGTCTCTGGATCTAGTTAGGAACAGTCTAACAGTACCAGTATTGTTATTCTTGACAGGATACAGGATACGATAGGATACACGCATGATACGATAGAATACACGCATGATAGGATACAAGCATGATAGGACATTATAAAAATGTAAAGAATAACAATGTTGGTACTGTAGCTGTAGAACTGTGAACTATGGTTTTATATATGTATATGGTGTTTGACCATAACACAGTGGCTACAGATCCCTTAATGCTAAAAAGGCAGAGTTCTCAAGAGCTGACACCCAGCGATTTCTCACCCCCTACTTGTTGCAAATTCGCCGCCTACTTTAATTAGAACTCAAAAAATGTTTTTAACACTTAGGATTTTCTTTCATGAAGAAGTATACAACGTTTATTGTCGTAACACCACATAGAGATGATGACTGTTACTTTAAAGTATAATTGATCCCAATTTTCAATTGTTACCCAATGTCACATTTTTGCACACTTCTGAGGATAACTTCTCCACTTTTCAGCATAGTCAATAAACTACCATTCACTCCCTAATTCAGGACACATCTGTAACATAAAGTTGTATATTTTATCCACCTCCCAACCCTTTATAGTTGTCTTTTGGAGATAAACTTGCTTGTACAGGTCCAGTCCAAAGACTATTTCTACCTACTTAGCTATAAAAACCTACCCAAAGTACTAGCTATTTTTACCTACTTTCTGCTTTACTCGCATTTTGTGGCCAAATGCAGGAACAGTGCAACATGGTGAGCACTGAATTTCTTGATACAGTCACACTGATGATGGATATGACAAAAATTTGACCAAAAAATTATTACTTGGTATATAATCAATTTTGCATAGAAACTAATGTAAAATTGCCACTTCAGGAAGTAATCATTTATTGGCCAAAATTTTATCGTATTCATCAACAGTGTGACAGTATCAAAAAATATGGTGTACACACATGTATTCACCATGTTGCGCCGTTCAGTCTTTTGGCCACAAAATGTAGATAATACAAAAAGTAGGTAAAAATAGCTACTTTGGGTAGGAAAAAATACCCACGTACATGTAGCTATTAATAGCTAAGTAAGTGGAAATAGTCAATGGACTGGAACTGTTGAAGTGAATTTTCAGCAATCCAACAAATAATTCTAATCATGGGAGTTTACCTCCAATGAGACGACTATAAAGGGTTGGAACTTGGGAGGTGGATAAAATATACAAATAATAAATTACAGAATCATGTGTCTAGAATTAGGGAGTGAAAACTAGCTGAAAGATCAAAGCTGGAAAGTGGATAAATTCAACAGGTCCAGGAAAATCACTATATTTAGCTATATAGCTAAATCTACTTATATAGCTTTATTTACCTATATAATATAGCGCTAGCTTTATTTAGCTATTTCAGAGTAAATTTCTGTTTTATGAAAAGCACTTAAAGCAGACAAAAAGTCACAAAATGAGGCAATATCAGTTTTCAACTTTGCAATGGACTGAACCAAAAACCCACTTATAAAAATGTTTCTCCTTTTGTGCAATTGCAATCAAAGATATAAGAGCTTTGGGGCTATGTATAACAGTTAATCTGTGAGTAAGCAGTTACTTTAACAATGAAAAGCAGTTTTGGTCAACAAGATAATTGATTGGTAATAACTGAGCACAATGCAAGGCAATCACACTTGGTCATGTCTCACCGCACTTTAGCTATCCAAACAATAGAGATGCATTTTTTTGGTTAAAAAGTTATTAAACTCTGTCCCACCAAGTTACTGTAAGCACTTTTCGCATAATATCTCAAAATATATAAATACCTTGGCCTTCAACCCGCTTCCGATCGATAGATCATTTTTTTTTCAACCTTCCTCCGTTTATCCGAACCCTCGAGGTCAACCAGTGTAAACACACGGCGGCAAATTCAAAGTCTACGGGGATTTAACATGGTAAACTCGTCCATTAGCGTCTAGAATACGGGGCCGGGAACCAGTTTTCGAAGGGAGTAGTCGTTCTTTGCAAAGTAAATTTCCAAAAAATCGTTAAAAATTAAAGGAATTAATTTAAATTGCTTTTATTGATAATATAACTTTTACTTTGAATTAAAATAAATTTTAACAGCATTTAACAAATTTAATAATGAACTGCGAGAAAATAGTCCGAATCTAACGAAGTACAACTTGTGGATAATGGATGTTGACATGATGATGCAAGCTCGCCAGTGTTTAAAACGTAAGTTGTTTATTTATTCTATGGTATTTTTGCAGCTGTTGTTGTTTTACTAGCTTATATACACACATGAAAGAAGTGTCTACAAATGCTAACAATATATATATTTCAAAACGCGTGATATTGCTGACATTAGATAGTGACGATACATCAATTTCAGCCATCTGGTTAGTGCTCATGGGTAACCGTTAGTGCTCTCTAACGGTCTGTATGTAAGCTCATGTGTGAAAAATGTAAAGGGGTGTTTCTATGATTATAAAAGAACAAGAATATGGTTTAAAAAATTAGGTGAAATAATACCAAAAATAAAACAGCTGGTTAACATTTTGACTAAAGTTTTTAAATTTCATTTCTACTTTCATTTTCAATTTATAACATTTCATGCATTTTGCAAATAAATAACATCTTTAAAAAAATGTTTGATTGCCCTGTTCCAACCAACTGGCTAAAATGACTCAAAACTTTATTTTAAATCTCTAGGAAGCAATTAATTTTTTTTTTGTATTCTGGAGAATAAATTTATTTATTAAAATTTAATTATAATTAATTTTTCTGAGAATAATTTTCTCATCTACCTACCAACCTAATCCTGACTTGGGAGAGCTAGGGCAAGACCAATGCAGTTTATAGTGGCACAACAGCATCGTTTTTTCTGTAAAGTCCTATACTGCTCAAATGTGAACTTAATTTGAAAATTTCTGTTTCCTTAATTCCTAGAAGATTTTCTTTTTAAAAGGACACAATGAGTCGAAATCATGTCTTTCGATCTTTTAAGATATCTGTAGCATACAGAGAAAGACTTACATGTATGAAAATTATTAGTATATAGCTAAGATATGACAATTAAACTGCAACGAAAAACTGTATGATATAAGTGCCAGAAAATACAGTTTTGTTGTTTTCGTGTTTGTCAAGGTCACGCCACTTTTATTTTTAGCTCAAACTTGTAAACAATATTTAACTGGAGCATGCAAAGGTGAGAAATGTGACCTATGTTCTAACGTTTTAAAAGATTGCCTGTGAAATTTTGGTCTACTTACATTCATTCCTGGGTACCATGGTAACTATGGAAACTTATTCAACTTTTCTGCGCACACGTACAATGGGGTGGAAGAAGTATTGAGCAATATTTTCCGTCTGGGGCATACAAAAATTATTTTTACTTTTATTTTTCTCCTTAAAAATAGAATTTTTAGGTTCTGAAACCCGTAATTCTCTGAAACCCAATACTTGTAGGAATTGAACAAAATTAATAAGCGTCATGCAAAAATTCTACATTTGTCAATTTTCCCCTTTGTGCATCACAATGCCGCTTTAAGTATTTGTTTTTAAAAACCGTAGGCCATAATAAAAATACATGTATTTATGTTTGATGTACTCTGACACACTTTTTTCAAGGTGGGTAGGTAGGTATCTTTTTTGGCTTAATAGCTGTATTGATCAAATTGATATTAAAGTGTCATTAAAAAATTACAGACTCAGAAATTTATTAATTTTTTCAATACACTGGATAACTCGACAGATGAAATATTTATCGTTAAAAAATTTTGAATCTTAAAGCATCCAAGAGAAATCTTATACCACAGTTTTAAAATGGATGGCCTCTATTTCTAATAAATGAAACAAAATTTAAAAAAAAAATCAAAAATTCAAAGTGCTGAAAAAATGTTTGGGTTGGGGCAATGTTATGATGGGTCAATCAGTCTGAGTACATCAAATAATTTTTTTTTAATTTGTTGTCCTTATTTACTAGTACTGTATTTGTATAGCTTGGTTGACTTGACCTTTCAGCTTTGACCTACTTTACAAAGAATACCCCAGATAATTTAAATTAACTTAAGACTTTAAGTGACAGGTGTGGATAATTTAAATTTATACGGGTACATGTTTATGAGCTCATTATACATGTACTGTTCTTTGAAACTGTATGGTATTCAGTAAACCACACAAACTGATATCTTAAATACACAGGCCTTTGGATCGCTAAAAAAAATTATGTGTGTAAAAGAAATATTTCTTTTTACACCTCAATTTTTTTCTAAGTGATCTTAAGGCCTGTGCTTAAATATTATGAAAATAAATCAGAATTGGATCCCACAAAGTGGATCATGCAATGTGACAATTGCTATGAAACGCATTTTATCACATGTAAAATAATAAATAATTACTTATGATTTCAACTTAATTATTCAGTTGAGGGTTGCATACTGTTTATTCTAGTAGGATAAAAATAGCTGACCACTCTTAGATTTAATATTAGGTACATCTTTAAAGAAGCTAAAAGTGACACGTGTTCCTTGGAACACTTTAGTTTATGATGAAATTGATGTACTGTTATACACTTTTATGACACTTTCTTTACTTTCAGCAATATTTAGCTTGATTTAGCCACTGCAGTATAAAGAAAGAAGCAGACCAGAAACCTTTGGCTAAAGCAAAGATGATATGCATATCAAAAGCAGTAAGTTTACTAGTATAATATTCAAAATCTTCAAAATATCCTGTCTCTTTTAAATACATGTATTGGGAATGAATTTTTGAAGCTCTGAGCACCTGATGTCTATACATGTTACAATTTTCCCTCTAATCTTTCAAGTGTATATTTTTCCCTCAGCATCTTTAATCTTCTTCTCAAGAACCACTGGGCCAGAAAAGCTGTGAAACCTCCAGAAGCATCCTGGGGTAGTGTAGATTCTACATTTTTCAAATTATGACCCCTGGGGTAGGGTGGGGCCACAATAGGGAACCAAAGTTTTACATTGAACATGTTGAAATATAAAAGAAAAATCTATTAAAAAAATCTTCTTGGGAATTACTTGGCAAGCAAAGCTGAAACTTAGGCCAAATAAAAAAAATAGGTGAGGTTCTGGTTACACCATAAAAAAAGTTAGGTTAGGTAGGTAGGGGATTTTTTTTTTTTTTTTTTTTTTTTTACAAAATGATATTTTAAATGTTTCTTCATAATATACCTATCACTGCAATGCAGGTAGCATTAAGATGGGGCATGATATACATGTATACTAGTCAACATAGGTGGGTGCCTATAGTTATGAAAATCAAACCCCCGGTCATTATCCTGTAGCGGTCATTATTCGTCATTTTTTATTTGGCCTTATGCGAAATCACTGTGGAGTAGTGTAGATTTTAAATTGTCCAAATTATGACCCCGGGGGTAGGATGGGGTCACAAAAGGTATAACAAGGGGGAAATTTGGTAAAGAACTGCATGGTCAAAGATATTCAGGTAAGCGATGTGGCTCATGGGCCTCTTGTAACATTTTCGTGTGAAATGCTATTTCAATATTTAATAATTGTGATATTTTACAGAAAATTTGAGAAAATATTAACTTCAGTACTTAAATACTGCACAACCTCACCATTTAAAAGAATAAACAAACATTGCTAAAAAAATGTAATAATAACTGAAGCATAGAATATTTAATTTTACATTTATTACTTACTGTAACAATATGATGTTTTTATAGGTTACATAATTTACAAGAGTCTGAAGTTATGATGACCATGCAGAGTCAAGATATTGTAACAAAGACATGCCTGCATGAAGAAGACCATTCACTCAATTTTTCAGAATAATGTGTCGGATTGAAATTCATCTTATGTTGGACAAAACAATCATGACATTCTTCTGGATCACAGCTAGTAAGTGTTTATATGAATGAAAAAGAGTTTGCTCTTCCAATGTATACTTCAGATTGGAACCTGAAAATGAGAATTGACCAAGTATATTTTTTTAAATAAATAAACAATTCATGTTACATGTAATATGATGAGCATGTATCTTTAAATTTCACTTTGCACAAATTTAAAAGTATATTTTTTATGCACTGAATCTTTATGACAAATTAAAATGTTTTATCATTATTTTTTTCAGGCACAAAGTATTGACAAAACCAAAGATTTATCATTACCTGGTAGTCTGCAGATGGAGTGATCATTGGATGAGCCAGACAACACCATTTTCCTCAGAAATTTTAGAATATAGACTTGATCTCCATCTTCATTCATAGATGACTGATGTTGACATTTTCTCACTTCTGTTTCATGTCTTTTCTACAGCATGGACTCTCCAGCATCAGTGGACGCTTGACATTTATAAACATTTATTCTTCTGAATTTGATCTGATATCCTTAAATATAGGACAAACAATTCATTTATCTTTTAAAATATTTTTAAATTTTACTTAATAAAACAATGAAAACGGTTCAAACAAACTGGTTTATCCTGTAATCTAAAAGTGTTTTATGTTTGAAGCAATTTTTTAATTTTACAAAACTTATTAAAAATCTGTAAAGATACTTGGATCCTCAGCCAGGAAGGATAACTCTTTAATTTAATTTTATTTTTGATTCACACAAATTAAACAGAAATAATGATTTGAAATTAAAGGGCGAGACAGCTCCTTGACAATGGACCGAGACAGACATATCTCAGCCAGGAGGGCGAGACAGCCCTACTCACCAGGTTCTACCAGTCTCACCGAGTCCGAAACGTCTGTATCACGATCAGGGCTGGACTGATACACTACTATTATACTATAGGAATATGATATAGGCATATATACATGTTTGCGTACTAGGGAATTGTCAATGAAAAATGAATAAACATACTTAAAAGTTACAAATGCATAAGGAAAAAAATTTTGCTAGGACTGAAAATCAAACTCAAGACATTTGCATTTTTTCATACTTACAATATATCTGCAGGTATACTTATGGCTTAATGTATGTAATGTACACATATATGTATGTTTGTCCTTTTCTATCTTGTGTCTTCACCAGGCAGCTATTTAGTATCCTACAATGAAATTTTTGTTCTGAAAACTCATAAAACGTTTTCTGTTAAATAGTTTTATAAAGAGAAAAAAAAATTTATCCTTTACCCTTGCGTTTAAAGGCCAAAAAAAAGGTCTCGTTTCCTGCTACCTGACCTATCCTATTTTTTGCACCCGACTCTGAAGTTTTTTCCTTAATTTTGGGGGAAAATCTGGAATTTCATAAATTTCATGTTTCAAAAGTGAAAAAAATATATATATTCAAGTGGTATTTCATGAAATATATGTTTTAAATATGGACTTTCATACAATACTGATATTGAGTTATGCATCAAAAGACATTGATTTTAATTTCAAAAGATATACTTTTGATGTTTAATTTGGGTTCATATCCAAAAAATACAGTTTAGAAAAAATTAAATTAAAAAATAAAATATTTTTCCTACCTGTACTTGCCCTATTTTTTTTTTCAGGCTGGTAGCAGGGAACAAGACTATTATTTTTTGGCCTTAATATATACATACTTTAATTTTTTGTGTATATGAATAAGTATTAAAATTTTGGTATTCTGTCATATTTATGGGAAACAAAAATTGTATATCCTGGGTCTGAATTTACCTAACACCGATATTACAGGAAGTTTTGGAAGGGCAAGGTCAAAATTCATTGGTGACGTAGTTTGATGCAGACAACAAATGTTGTTTTGCACTGAGGTTCAAAATAAAATATCAACGAAAGATTTATGTGTTTAAAGCGTTGGAAATATAACAAAGTCATGAAATATACTGTAGCATGTGCATATAAGGACATCACTTGTTTACACAGAAACGATATGATCATGATGCTCATTTTGACCGTGTGTTACAGTTTACAACAAACTATTAGGAGTTGGATTTATATGGAAAGCTAAGGCGAAACATTAAGGTAAGGCAGCAATTATAACTTTTAAAAATCTTGATACTATTGATATTTCTTCGATTGATCTCTACGTGTAAAAGCAGCAATTTCATTCAAGGTAAATTTGCAGTAGCCTAGCCTTGATGTTATGTATGAATATATATGAGTCATACCTCTTTGCAGCTGCTTTATGCAGTGTATAACTCTTTTATGAATCTTTGATCCCATCGGTCTCAGTCTGGGTAGGCTAGGAAAGTTTTGTTGTTTTGTTGAAGACGTAATATTTCTTATAGTATAAATATATGCTTGGCAGTCTTGGGCGTTATAGGTTTTTCGGACGTCGATAACAATAGAGCAATCCCGAACGTGTGTGACGTCATGTCCTTACAGACGGCAATGTACGGACAATTACGAACAACGGATGATCCCCTTCCGAAGTGGTGGCCATTTTGACAATGTTAAATCCCCGTAGACTTTGAATTTGCCGCCGTGTGTTTACACTGGTTGACCTCGAGGGTTCGGATAAACGGAGGAAGGTTGGAAAAAAAATGATCTATCGATCGGAACTGGTTTGAAGGCCAAGGTATTTATATATTTTGAGATATTATGCGAAAAGTGCTTACAGTAACTTGGTGGGACAGACTATAATAGAGGCAATGTTTTTACTATCTATGCCCTAGGTTGTTTTTATCAAACCTTTTAACAGGTTGGGCACACACCCCCAAATGGTCATTTAACCCCCGTTTGGTGGTCAATCGCCCATATCGGCGTCTTTATAAACCACCAAATGGGAGAGAAAAATCGTTTTGTTCAGTTCTCTGGAATGAAGTGAAATGGCGCATAATTTCAACTCACGGGGAATAAAATATAGATATTTTTCTAAACTTTGAACAAAAAAAATCAGAATTTCAACACGGGATTTTTTGCGCAGTGTTGTTCAAATATTTGACAAAATCGTCACCTATGTAAGCAAGTGTAAAGTTTCTGTGTTTTAACTTAAAAAGAAAAATTCCCTCCATCTCGCGCGTAGTTGAGCCTATTAATCGTGTTTATCACTTCATATTTCTGTCATACAGGTAACTGATCAATTATCTTAACCAATTAAAAATGGCGATCTTTTCCGAACTTGGGTCGAAAGACTGATTTAACTACGGAGGCCCATTAGTGAAAATTTTCAACAAGTAAAATTAGCGGAAGGGTAAGAATTCGCTTTCATTTCGTTTATTTCGTATGCAATGGCTTTATCTTTTACAAAAATACTATATGCAGTGAATGCATGATAAAATAATCGCTCCAAAACTATAATCTTGGAATAAAAACAAGAATAATTGCAAAATGTCACTTTGTTAATTTTTTATTCAAAAATATTTAATAAATATAGTAGGTACATCATAGATATGCATACTAAACCACAAAGGATCGCACAGAAATCGTAACTTCGTCCTAAAAAAAATAAAGAATAACTGTTACATTCAAATGTAGGAAAAAATGAATATTATAGCAATAAGTGCCCACCATACGAATAAGATACGAGGAGCTCGTGTTTAACGGGATTTTACAGAGGTTTATATAGACGCAGATTGAAAGATCATTTATAAAGTTACTTCTCTAGACTAACATTTCTTGTTTAAATATATTTTTTACCGAACTATACACAACAAAATAATTTTTCGTATTAATGATCAAATAGTTCGGCCGTCACGAACAACTATGGGTTTCGTTTTTACGAAGTTGCAAAGAAAATCCACATGGAAAATTGACTAAATTGTATTAAATGGGCGAGGAATATGTTAATTAAAATTCCCCAATGCCTGAGTAAATGCGCTTTTGCTTTATTTTAATAAAAATTGGATTTGAATAAAAAAGACCACCATTTGGTAGGTAAAAAAGACGCCGATATGGGCGATTAACCACCAAACGGGGGTTAAATGACTATTTGGGGGTGTGTGCCCAACCTGTTTAAAAAATACCAGCCATAATTTACATGTGACTTTTTGTCTGCTTTTCATAAAACAAAAATTTACTCTGGAATAGCTAAATAAAGCTATATTATATTGTTAAATAAAGCTATATAGGTGAACTAAGCTATATAGCTAAATATAGTGATTTTCATGGACCTGTTCAAGAACATTTAGAACAGTCTGTACACAGTGGATTGACACGACTTATTTAATCTGTCTTCTATTTATTTGACCACCCCTTTACTATATTAAAGTGTATTTCACTGTATAGGGGTGGTCCAATTTACAGAAGACATGTAAGTCGTGACGAGCCCCTTGGGACTGTACAGAGATTCTAAGGATTTTAAAGCTGACATGAATTCTTAAAAACGCAACATTTTCAACTATGTACGACTTGTTTCATACCAACTATAGCCGTATTCCGCCATATTTCTTTCAGATACATTGTCTCATTGTAACGATATATACCCCAATGCGGTCGTTACACTTGAATGATTTTGTGGCTTGGGTATCGACTTGTGCACATCTCCGATGGTAAAGCATATGAGAACACATGAGGTGATCAAGACATTTCAAAACCACAACAAACAACATAATAATCATATTTCTGAATAATTATTGATTTGAATCAGAAGGAAAAAATGCAAGTTTGGAAGAGAAATTTAGATGCATGAGTACGTATTTTACAGTGCGCCAATTTATGCAGAATAAGCTTGAAATAAAAAGCAGTATAATTTGCAAACACATTTTGAAATTATATCATTTGAATGGAACAAAACAACCTACGTCTTTGATTTGCAGGTCCTAAAGATGCAATTGATGCATATCGAGAAAACGCCTCGAACGCTGTAAACGTACCCATACCTGGAAATAAGGTTACTGCATCGGTTCAAAGATGTGCACAAGTCAAGTGATATACACCCTGAATCCCATTTATTGAAATATGCATCACAAAAAAGAAATAAACTCCATAAAAGCTCAATAGTAAACACACTGTCATTACTCCGTACAGACTAGCACGTCGATACACTTAGTCCGTGCTGATCACATTTTGATCAGGGAAAATATCACAAGTGGAAAGAGAAGTTATTTGGGATTTGCGCTGCTGAAAAGGGGGGGGGTTAAGTATTATAACTGCTGTTCATAAGCTATAATTGTGAATTGTCTATCTACATGTACTTTTAATATACATTCTATACAAAGTCATGTATATAGTCTGCAGTTGGTTTGCGTCGCAAAATTCATTTGTCAATTATAACTGATTATTTTAGTACTAATCTCAAATCTAAACCAAGTAATTTGAGGCACGGTAATTATTTACTTCAAATCTTAAAAGCAATTCACCAGAATACAAATTTTTATGTGTACATCTATACGTTCATTAATACACACACAAACACGGAGAAAGGCCATCCCCTGTTCAGATTGACATTTAGGCATTTGATTTTTTTTTAGGCGCGGGGGGGAGGGGGTCATGCAAAAATAATTGACATGACCGTTATTTAAATATTCTTGGAAGACAGACATTTCTGCCGAATTCAATTTTGAGATTTTTTGAAAAATGTGTCACTTCGACCACAAAGTAAGTGCATTTTGAGGAATGTAACTGATTTGTGTTGTTACAGAGAGTCTTTCGAGATTTCAGTATCCCTGCCTGATAGTCTAGCTATTTTTTTGTATAAGAATAATTTCTTTAGGAGTATTTGAGAGATAATTTTAAGAGCTAGAGTAGGGATACTTGACACTGGTTGAATACGGATAATTTTTATTAACTCTTTTGTATATTGAACTCTCTCTTTCTCCCTCTCCCATCCGTTAGGGCAATAATAGGTATAAAATCCCACACACTTTATGCTGTACCATTTATTAAGCCTTAAAACTGATCAAGGATTTTTCTCAGACGGGATGTCGAAACTTCGTAAATTGAATAATAATTTTAATTTGGACAAGAAATTAACCCAAACGCCCAAATTGAAAGAGAAACTAGAGGTATTGTGAGCAATGAGCTCACTAAAGGATACCCCGCCTCCCATGTGGTTATACATGTAATGGCAGTCCATATTTTGCTGTTGTCGCTAAACCCAAAATATGTGTCGAATCAAAAAGCAGGCACGTAGCATCGTATTTAAAAGTGGTGGCCAGTCAGAGAATTCTTTTTAATTACCTGAAAAAGTTGACAAGCAAAAAACAAAAAACCCCAAAAAACCCCAAAACCTTCAATTAACATTTCCTATAGTATAAGTTAGGTGAGGAAAAAAAGTGGGGGGCAGCCCCCCCCCCCCCCCTGTTGCTACACCCCTGAAAAGTAAAATAGGAGCTACACCCCTGAAAAGTAAAATAGGAGTTGCACAATAGTAATATGTAATAAACCTTAGATTCTGTGAAAGTTTCATTAAATTTCATTAAGTGGTACAAGACGATTTGCGGATAAGAGATTGGTACCCCCAAAGCGTAAGAGACAGACGCACGGACAGACGGACGAACATAACGATTACTATATACCCTCCCACTTTTCAAGCGGGGGATATAACAAACGTGAAATATACATCACAGGAATGGGGACATTGGGTACTTTCTCAATTACCGTCTCAAACGTATGTGTCGAACCTGGACCTGGACAACAAACAAGAGAATTTTTAAAAAAGCTAATTGTAGGTAGAATGTGGAATTCTCATGGGGAGTTTGCTCTCTCTACCTATATGCTTTTTCTAATAATCATTAATTATTTATGTCTAGAAATTTAATTCACATTAAATTCTATTTTCATTATCATTGCACCACAGAATCAAACTCGTTTATTACACTCCTCGGAATAAGTTGCGTGCATGAGGTATAATGTTTTTGACCCGTCAGTCAGTCTTTTTTTCTTTTTTTTGGTCAGCGCAACTTCTCATACACCTCTGCACAGAGTTTTGTCCAATTTTGCAGATATTTATAGGAGACAATGTGTGTGTAGATTTGCACATCACCAGAAAATTCCGAATTCTTTATTTTTTCGGGAATTTCCGCACTTTCACATTTAGATTTTGGCCATATCTTGAAAATAGAGATGAACAGTTTGTTAGCGCAATTCCTCATAAACCGCTGCACACAATTTCGTCAAACTTTGCACGTATTTATAGGACACAATGTGTATAGATGAGCATAATACATGGAAATTGCGATTCCTTTATTTTTTCTGGGAATTTCAGCACGTTGACTTTTGGGGAAGCGTGGGGTATGTGAACTTGCTCACTTTTTTTCTTCCATTGTGCATAAAATTATAGATAACTTTGTATCAAATTATATTAGTTCTAATAAAGCCTATACATAGTATTTATTTGATAGAATTAATCTGTTTCAGACGTTTTTCTTAAATTATTTTTATGAGAGTATTAATATGCATGTTTTATTACCCCCCCCCCTTCCTATCACAGGAAAATATCTTCAAAAGGTGAATGATTCGTAATAATACATGCTTTATTATAAATTTATTGAAGTTAAACCATGTAATCATAAATTTTATTTACTACATTTACAAACAAGAGTAATGTTTATTTTTTGCAAAAAAAATTTCAACCCCACTGAGCTTTCAACCTTTGATATTTTCCCTGACCAAATAAAATGATCGGCATGGGCCACGTGTGTCCAAGCATCTTTTATTATTGAGTTAGCAATGGATTACATGACTTCTGAGATGCATTTTTCAATAAAAGTAAAATAGGATAATTCTTTCGACATGTGCACATCCCTGTAACGATAGCAGTATTCAGGTAAATGTTTTATCACTGCGTTTGACGCGTTTTCTCGACCTGCATGGATTTTTGCTGTACATAAATGTATTCCATGTTAGTGTACTTTTTATATTGCAGCAAATGCATTCAAAAATAATTTAAATCTCGGTATAGCTCTATTTTTTGTTGAATTTTTACTTTTCAAACATGTATTGGTCAGTTTGTGGACTTCTAAAAACTATGCTATCGGAGATGTGTACATGTCGACAGCCAAACTAGAAAATCACTCAAGTGAAACAGTTCTGCAGGGCTTTATATAGCAGGTACAGGTGGCCAAAAATCTTCGATTAAATATGGCGGAATCGAACAAATATGTCGGACAAGGGCGTTCAGGAATGTAGTAAGTCGTACAAAGATGAAAACTGATGCCTTTTTAAGAGTTCATGTCAGCTTTAATGTATCTAGTCCGTCTTACCTCGGTTATGGGTTCTGGATTTTGAATATACAACCTTTTTGTAGCATTTGATGGCATATTGTAAATATCAAAATATCAAAACAACCCGGGATCAAAACCCCTCAAACTGGACAAACGTGCAAACAATGAAAGTTGAAACATGAGAAAATTCTACTTTCGTTTTAAAATGAAACTTGCACGGAGATATGGTTAACTCTTACTTTATAAACTCGGATTTTTCTTCAGATATTTTCAATTAAGATCTTTAGAGATCCAATTTTTTTTTTATAAGAGCAACACAAAGAAAAGAATGACTGCACTTAAGGACGTTATTTGGAACCTTTTCGGCTACCCATTTTAAGCTTAACATTACAATATATCGCTAAATTAATCTATGATTAATGTGCAAGCACATGTTTTTGATATTTATTTCTAGAATTTTTCGTCATGCATATTTCTATAATTACATACAACGCATGTTTAAGCCATAAATTCCGGAAAATTGAACTGGACCGCTTTCGATTTTAAGGTGGCAGCAAGGGGTGGAGACATTTAAATCGCATGGAAATGGATCATAAGCACATGGTTTTCCGTATTTGATTTACATTATATATGAAAAAGGCGGAGAGGAGGGTTTTGTGTTCATTGTGTACAAAAAATAAATGATTTATAACCATGCATATAATTTCATTACTTTGTATCCACGTAAGTAAGTAAAGTAAGTAAAGAGCAGAACATTAAGAGAAAAACAAAAATTAAGTTCTTAAAAATAAACAAAATTGTGATAAATATATGTCTGCATTTTGTACGCTTAGGTTTGTAGTGTCTTTTTTTAGGAATTATTGGTAGATGAAAATGACACTGAAATACATTTTTATTTTCTGAACATAATGGACTGTCTTAGCGTAAATGAAAAATAATTTGCAACCTGTCTATAGGATAATCTGAAATAAGTACACACAATAAATCCATAAATGGCATGCGATTTGATTACTGGCAGAGATAATTTTCAAAAGAGTTTTGATCTTTATTCAGAGTACAAAGGACAATGCATTAAAGAAAATGAATTTCGGCTTCTACATTATCAAGCACTGCATAATTTTCTCTATCTAACGTTCTTTTAAAATTGTAATACTTAAATTCTCACTGCTCATGTAGTATTTGCTGTCAAGCAGCGAATTAACTAAATCTTAAAATAATTATATGTGTTCGAACCTACAGTGTATTAAAAAAATGACATTTTCACTATCATCTTGAATAATAATTGTGGACTAATTTAATTAGTAACGGAAAAATAAAATAAAAAGTTTAGTTTTTTTTTTTTTTTTTTTTGGTGTGACTGTGGGCTCCTACCCTGACCTAAAACTGGTCGGGCTCCCGTTTTCAAAATTTCTGGATCAGCCACTGCTACATGTACAGCATGTAATCGGCAAACTAATACCGACGTCGCGCACGATGTTGGTGTCAAAAGGTCAAAAATTGCTATTGCGGCGGCATTTGCCCTATTTTGCTAATTTCAAAACAATTCACCATATGAAAACTATATATCATTCCTTCGGTAATTGTATACTTAATACATTTTTAAAAAAAAAATTGTTCAAAAAATTCCATTTATCCAATATATTAATTCGTTTATTCAGTCAATTACGTCAAAAACGCATGTAGACGGGTAACAGGAGCGTCGCACATGCAATAACAAAAAGTTGATAACTTCCATAAAACAAACAATACAAACATAAAATTTGACAGAAAAATTCAAAATATGGTGTAAATGATGTAAATTCTAGCAATTGTGATGTTATTCAATCCATATGTTCCGTACGCGTTTCTCAAAATCCAAGACAGAGGTGTAGACGCGCGTAAATCGACGAAATATGAGATCCAGATAAAAAGTCTTCGGTTACTAAAAAAAAATAATTTCATGAGCTCAATCAATTTTGAAATTGCATCTCAATGATCCTTTTTGTGTGCAAGGAAGTATATTTTAAATTAGACTGATCGTTTGTGTGGATATGTATGTTGGGTTTCTGCTATTAAGCCGATTTATTTTGAATATATGGAATAAGATGGTGTGTCACAAAGTTTGGAGGTTCAATGTCACAAAGTTTTTAAAATTCGTTAAATCCCCAATTTTGTAATGCTGGGTGAAAAATTAATGCTGAAATTTATTTTAAATTCTACAAAATGTTGCCATGTTATTAAGGAAAAGATCTCTAGACAGAATTTTAACTTGCGGCATCTTAAATTTTGATAATAATTGCCATGTCACATGTATGTATAACATGTAGCGATATATGTCACAATTGAATTTTACGGCAAAAACATCACATTTAAATGCTACACATCGGGTTCCAACTCTCATAGCAGTCATTCTTTGCAATTTCATTTTTTTTCGTTTTCTTTTTTCAAATACAAGTTTACGATGATACCGGAGTTACTTTTCTTTGCTTGTTACAAAGTATGTTTTGTGCTGGTTCTGGTTAAATAAATAAATAAATCAATAAATAAATAAAATAATCAATTAAACTAGTGCTAATTGTAACGGGGACCGTTACAGATGTTCCCCAAACGCCCCCCAACTGCCTTTTGGTGCCATATTCCCTGTAAGCTTCATTAAATAAGACAAACTCGATGCATTTGAGACTTTAACAGCGTTTACCTAGAAGTGTACAAAGTTCATTCAAATTTTAGCATTGTACGCGTGCGCATGTGAATGCATGTGCGTAATGACCATATCATCTTGTCTACACAATCCATATATTTAAATATACTAAATATTAAAGTATTTAATCCAAACGTATTAAAAAGATACGCTCATTCAAGTGTTTTTTTGATTTTGCTCATTTCACATGCACGCACGTGCATACATGAGCATGGTGACCATATCTTCTTGTAGATGTCCGTTACATCTATCTATGTTCTAAATCTCACCCCGTTTGGTTGAAAACCAAGGGAGTTATAGCTGTTAAAGTTTCAGCCAATCAGATTGCAGCGCACGTACATGCACGTGTATGCATGTGCATGGTGACCATATTTTCTTGTAGTAGACCAGTATATCTATCTATGTTCCAAATCCCATCCTGTTTGGTTGAAAATCAAGGGAATTATAGCTATTTAAAGTTTAAGCCAATCAGATTGCAGCGCACGTGCATGCACGTGTTTTAATGATAATTGCTATATATCATGTTGTAGGATATACTTATGCATGGCTATTTTCAAAATTTCAAAGGATTTCGTCAAAAAACAAGAAAGATATTGAGACTTTAGTTTCAGCCAATCAGAACAAAGCGCACGTGCATGCGCGTGAGATCTTGCTATTTTGACCATGTCATATTGTCTATGCTTCTAATATATCCTTATATTATAAGTTTCAAAGCATTTCATCAAAAATTTTAAAAGTTACGCCTATATCAATTAAATCGGTCATTTCACATGTTGCACGTGCACGCTCTTGCAAGCACGTGCGCGCAAAATGACCTTCGTTCCGCAAATCTACATAACATGTCTACTGACCCTAAAAACATTTCACCTTAGTCGGATGTATAGTTTACGAGATCATTCCCGGACAAAAAAGTACCCAGGAAGAAGAAGAAAAATAATAATAATAATAAGAAACAGAGTAAAAACAATATGTTCCCCAACTTCGTTTGGGGAACATAATAAATATATAAATTAATAAAAAAAATAATCAAAAAAGTACAAATAAAAATATGTTGTTTTGAACATAAGTAGTATAAGGGGTCTAGATGGGGGGTTCAACTGAGTGCACTTTTGGGGCTGGGGGGATAGGGGGTTCAACGGAGTGCACTTTTGGGGCTGGGGGGGATAGGGGGTTCAACGGAGTGCAGCCCCTGGGGGGGATAGGTGGGTCAAAGGAGTGCAGCCCCTGGAGGGGATAGGTGGGTCAAGGGAGATCAGATTAGGGGGGTCTGTGGGGGATAGCCGGGTCAACTCAGTACAGTCCTTGGGGGATAAGTGGGTCAATTCATTACATATAGCCCCCTAAATACGGGGTGTGTTTATACTGTGTTTACATTATACACTACGCTGCTACTACGATTCACAACGCTGCTACTACGATTTTGGCAACCACTCAAGTTTGTTTAGGGTCGTGTGCAAAAAATATGCTTACCTATGCATTGTGACGTCATACACTTGTAAAATTAAAGTTTCATTTTCACTTTTGTTTCTAAGAAGTGATCTGACATTTTCAGAAAATGTAGGACTATCTTTTGTTTTTTCCTCTCTTTTACTATGATGATTTTCCTGCTGTGAAGCTTTTCTTGTTTAAAGCTCAATTTCTCTATGACCACGGGAGTAAACATCCTGATGCATTCTTACCATGTGAATGTTGAGAGCGGGTTCATTTTTGAAATCTTCTTTCTGACAGACATATTCTACATGTAAGTTTGTCTTATTTTTGTTTACATTTCCTATGAAGGTCATCTTTGCATTTAACCATGATTTATATGTAAAGTTCTATTTTGAATGTAAATGCTGTATTTATCCTCATTTCATGTGATTTACAGTTGTATAACCTGCATGTAACTCAGAGTACATTTAATATTTCTATGATGGGTCATTCTATGATTGAATTTCAATCAGAAAAATATTCACTAAATTTTGGTAAAATACATGGTATCTTTTACATTTCTGTCCCTTTTGTCTGTAAATTATTGCTTTACTTACATTGTAAAATGAGGTTAAATGTGTATCACTGAATTGTATGATTTTTTCAGGATTAGCTGAGATGTTATTTCACTGGATTATTTAATGGATAGGCTTATTGGGCATATAGTTGGATATCTCTGGTAAGTTTGTCTTGTTTTTTTTAAAAGTTTACATTTCCTATGAAGTTCATCTTTGCATTTAACAATGATTTATATGTAAAGTTCTATTTTGAATGTAAATGCTGTATTTATCCTCATTTCATGTAATTTACAGTTGTATAACCTGCATGTAACTCAGAGTACATTTAATATTTCTATGATGGGTCATTCTATGATTGAATTTCAATCAGAAAAATATTCACTAAATTTTGGTAAAATACATGGTATCTTTTACATTTCTGTCCCTCTTGTCTGTAAATTATTGCTTTACTTACATTGTAAAATGAGGTTAAATGTGTATCACTGAATTGTATGATTTTTTCAGGATCAGCTGAGATGTTATTTCACTGGATTATTTAATGGATAGGCTTATTGGGCATATAGTTGGATATCTCTGGTAAGTTTGTCTTGTT
>NW_026930573.1:0-43768 GCF_032062105.1 Saccostrea cuccullata
AGGACGTTGAATTTAAATTACATCTGGGTGGCCAAGTGTTTGTGTCAGTGAATTCTTCCTACATGTGCGTGAATTTTTAGAGAATTCACAAGAGGTAGACATGCGAACAACAAGAACGATTTATACCCTACACCTAATGGACTGTCTTTGGGTTTTAAGGAGTGGGACGTTTAGTAAACAATCTACAGGAAATCAACATCCAGCTTCCGGTAGACATGGACTGTGTGGTGCCCTGTCACTAAGTCATGAAAACCAAATGGGAATGATTGAGTGTGCTGAATGTAATCCTGGTGGTGAAATGGAATAAAACTTTGACAATATACCATTGTATATAATGTATTTGTAAGTACAAACATTGATATCGGTGTCTTTCTTGTATTTAAACTGTTCTGTCTTTTTGTAAAATTAGTACGGATAAATATTCAAATGACTCAGGGAGAAAAATAAACATTCCCTCTCAAAAACAAGGTGCTTAAATGATAGTTAAAGAAGGAATCATTTTAATTCCACCGCCTTCATTGTAATAATAATTCTAAACAATGTAGCATCCCTCTTATTATCTCATGCATTGATTAGTTCCGTCATTTCAAATCAGCCATTGATCTGAACTTTATCCGATTAACAAAGCATGGGTTGAAACGCACGACCTTTGAGTTTTTTTCTTCACGCCTATAGAAAAAATTTACATATCTTGGATCCACCACTTTTATTTAACAGATAGATCCGCCATTTTTGGTTTTACAGCCTTAGAAAACCGACAAATCTAAGATCTGTCACTTTCTACTAACCGTTGAGCCACCATATTGGATCTACCCCAGGCTAGAGCCGCCATATTGGATCTAGCCTTAATCACTTAATCCGATTAGTAAATTATGGGTTGAAATGCACACCTCAAAATTTAGGGGTCTAAATGCTCCTTCCTTATACTACTTCCATATATTCGAAGCATTTATTAATTGTTGCTATCACTGAAAGCCATGAATAACATTTTTCAAAAAGACGTAAAAATAATCAACAACTGAAATATGTTAGAAAGGAGATGTTCTACACTTACTTTGGTTATGTTTCGTATGCATTAAATTCTGTCTGCGTTTAAGTTAAACTTATTTTCATAATATTTATGTAAATTTTCCTTTCCGTCGGCTGTTTTTTCTCACACATGAAAGGAAAACACTCAAACAATATACACATCACCCAATACACGTTTTCCTCGGTGTATGCGCCATTGCCCCACTTCTTAACTCATCGAGCTTTTGTATCTTACGGAGAACACTTCCGAACTACCAGCCAAGACTTCTGAAGGAGCGATTTCATTGGCTAATGAGAAGGTCGTTCTAACGTGACCCCGTATGGGATATTGTTATTTGTTTGAGAAGCGATAGCTGATTCGGAACAAATAATTTAGAAGTTATGAGCTGTCTGCAAACGATTTCATAACTCGCCATCATCATGTTTATGAAACTCTTAGTTGTAGGATATTCATTTGTTAGATTGGAAGAATTTGTAAATAATTTTTCGGATAACCTTGTGACAGAACGTTTCTACTAAAATTTGGAGAAAAATCGTTTCATATCAGATACGCAGGATTTCCGGGAGCGACATTGTTAAATAGGGCGCAAGGTATGCGTTACGTAAGGTTGAATTATCCAGGCATGGTTGTATTGAAAGCCGTATCAAATGACCTCTGTGATCCTACAAAATCAGTATCAAATGTTTTCAAACAATTAATCGACTTTGTTATATCCTTTCGTTATGGAAAATCAGTGAAACACGTAATTCTACAAACTTTAATGAGAAGACCCCCCATCTACCTCATACGCTATGAAGAAGATACTCATTGGTTCAGTCTAAGAGTGGATGAACTTAATCTGAGAATATCAACGTATTTATGTGGAGGGATCAACGTGATAATGTTCACCTGAATTCACAAGGAATGATAATTATTATAACAATATGCGAGCAGTAGAAGTTTCTACAATTAAAACCATAACAAATGGTGGGTACTAATTTTTTTGTTGAAATATTGGTGGATATTTAACTACACATGGCAGAACAACTTTGTCAGTTGCGTCTATGGTTTATGTTTTGTTTCAAAATCTGTCAAAGGCAGAGCTAAATATTTGTTGAAATTGTAAACAAAATGATAAGCTTTATTCAGCTGTTTATATCATAGCTTAAAATGTTGTCTCTTTACGGCTTCCTTATGTTTCCCACTTTGGTTGGGGTAATTGAATGTGGCATAAACAAGGAATTGGTAAACCTTGGAGTTTGGTTTCCAATCAATAAATAATTGATTTACTATATAGCTTTATAATCAATAAATAATTGATTTAATTTATAGCTTTATTTAAGTTTTAGTTTATTTATATTCCTTAGATAAACGCAAGGGAAGTATCATAACACCCGAAAATGATTACTGTAGATTCCTAAATATACGCGCGGAATTAATTATCGCGTAGTTTTGCGAGAAGCACCACACGCGGAAAAAAAAATTATTCGCTTTTTTTATGGTGTTGAAATCTATGTAAATTCTCTTGATTCGCTGTCTATTCATGAATTATTATTCTCGCGGTTTGCCGTTTAAATCCATTCGCGATATTAAGTACTGGCGAGAAATAAATCTTCAGTAGTACGTCACGCTGAAACATTCTCGGACGTTATTTTAATGAGTAAAACATTCTCTATGTACTTCCGTTTACCTAAGAAAATTATAACGTTCTGACTGGAATACTATATAAGGAGAAATTGTGGGATTATTACGAAATACAGTCATCCGATTGAATGGACCGAGACAGAAAGATGTATAGAGACTGTGCAGCAACATTTTACGTAAAATCGAAATAAATACGTTTTTAAACCAGAGAGACCAGTGGGGAGTACAACGTCAACAAACCGTAGTAGTATACCTTTCCCTGTTATACTGTATACAGGGTATTTTTGTGGAGCGATTTTCGGGTTCATAAGATTTTTTTCCTAATGTTAACATAATGAATAAGTGTAATAAATATAATTTGTGAAAAAATCTACAATAAGGGGTCCTATCCACAAGTACATGTACTTGTGGAACAAACTGCCAAGGACCAGCTAGTGGCAGCAGTGATGGACAAGGTCCTAGAAGCGATTAGAAAAGAATCCAGTCAGGAAACCCAACATGTGGTAGAAACTGAGGCTAGGGGCAGGAAAAAGCACAGAAAGGAAGGGGGGAGAAGAATAGCGTCACCTGCTAGATCACTGCAGGTACTAACTCAGGTTCGGGTGAATCATCAGGGTATGAATGTTCTTCAGATGAAATACAAGTACTGATGATGATGACTCCTCATCAAATGAGTATGATAGTGATGACATTGATTATTTACTATCAACGCCAATAACGGCACAGATTGAAACAAAATTAAAAATCAAATCTGAAAAATAAATTTTGACTTTAGTACATTTGTAAACATTCGCCAAAGGTAGATGTCGCCTCAGACAGGTCTGTTCATAATAAAAGTACAGACAACTCGAATTTAAATTACTTTCAACGAAGTCAAAAATTATTTAATCCATAGATCAATGGACAACAGCTTTTCTAATTTTTGTGGTAATTGATTAAGAATTCTTTTCAAAACAAGTTGCACAAGTAATAAAAGTTCAACATGGAGACAATTAATTATTGTGTTATTTGACTTTTTGGGATGCCTATCAAATCAGCACTCAAGAATAAATATTATTATCGTTTCTTTATTTGAGAAGTTTGCAAGTTAACGATCTCACAACTGGCATTAACAATTCTGTATTGCCATTAGCATTGTGAGATGACCTTAAGTCTGTAAACACTTGTTTTTTTTATATATATTCTCTTCAGAAACTATGCCACCAAAGAAAATAAACAAGGAAGGAGAACCCTCAGTAGATGAGCCCAGTACCCCAAGCACAGGGAGAAAGCGAAAACGCGGGACTCCGATTCAGCAGCTAGAGACCGTGACACAGAGTACTATGCCAACTATTGACTTCGCTTCTGGCAAAACACAACCAATGTCAGTGGGAATGGACTTGCTGAGGCGACCGTGCATCAAAGTGGGGAAGCATCCACACCTGTACACACAAGCGTTGAGCCGGTGTTGAATATTGACCAAGTCAATCCTGCAGTGAATCCGAGCTCGACAGATGGAACTCCACAGTTGACTTCGATGGTGCCATGCAGTTTCTGCACTTGTACTATTGGACATTGTTTTCACTAGTAAGCCAGCAGGCAGTAATCCCCACACTACTTAACTGACTCAATTATCAGTTTGGTGCCTCTTGGGACTACAGTTTCCTCCAAATTAAAACTTAAGATTTGCAATAATGAATTTGTTAACAATAAACTTCTTTTACCCAACTCAACTGAAGAAAACAAACCTTTCTATTATGGTTTAAAGCTGGTAAAATTGAACTCCAGGAAGCATCTTCAAATACGAGGCCGATAACAATGCATCAATGGACAGATGCTTTTCTGATTTTAAGTACATTTTATCTACAAATGTTCTCTTACGAGGCAAGCAATTTGTTGAATTGTATGTTTACCATTCGCGGTACAGGTAAGCTGCATAGTGAGCAAATATGGAGAAGTTATGATGAATCTTTTCAGGAAAATTAGAGACACATCCCTCTTACCATTGGAAAGAGTTGTTTCAAAGTAAATTTTTTTCTTTTAGATTCAGTTCTAAAAATATTTTATAAAAAACTTCACTGGATTATACTTGTCTGTAAGATTTTTTGTCAGTGATAACTTCTCGACATATTCCACAGGATTTCAACACCTCGCTATTTTGCATTGCCACAGTAGTCTTTGGATCTAAAATTTGAAAACAGAGATGAAAATTAATATTTCATTTTTTTGTTACAGTATTGTTTTCTTTATCTATTAAACATGCTCTTAAAATATGATAAGAGGAATTTCATATTCAAAGTCACCAAAAATATAAAATGCTTGCAATGTCAACAAATCAAATCAAAATTGTTTATTATAAATGGAACTTTTAAAGCCGCCTAACCCGAAACAGACACGTATTATCTTACACAATCAAAATACTTCATTACATAGATAATGTATAAAAAGAAATTATAAGATTGATTTTATAGTTTAATACAACAATCCTTACATGGAAAACGCAGATCAAAAACCTTATTGACAAACAGTAGTTCCAGACGGAAGTTGAGATCTGTTGTGAAGTCAATTTTGAAAAAATAAGTTTATCGGATATATCTAATAATAAAGATAAATCAAACCCGAGTATTTTTTTCTCTATTATAAGAAGCCTTAATCATAATACATCTTTTCAAAATTAAGAAGTTAATTGAATATAATCCATAGTAATTTTTTTATTGATATGCATATTTAAAGAATAAAGGAAGATGAGCTATTTTAATTGATTTTTTTGAAAGGAGCTTAAATATTGCCCGTGTACAGGTTGGTTATATATATCTACATAGTTGTGAAAAAATGCTCGGGTTCGTTCTTCATGAGATAAACATGTAAGCGATAAATTTAATTTTTCGAAGGTGATTTCACGCAATACAACAATGATCAATATAGGATTATTTTTTGTGTGACCTAACAAAAATTATTTTTTTAACTTTTGAATTTTGATATCTTTTAAAAGAAAAGGACTTTGGGGATATAATTTGCCAAAATTTGAAACAATTTATGGACAATTATTTATCAAGAAGAAAATCGAATATATATTTTTAGCGATTAGAATCGGACCAAGCGGCTTTAAACATACTATATGAATAAGTGCACATGTATCACACTTCTACTTAATTCCTGTAAGCTTATCATCATGTATGTTATTATACATTTATTGACTTAGTTGGAGGGCAACATGCATTCTGTTGGACCCAAGAATCAAACTGTTGGCGTTAAGCCGAAGGCAGACAGTTTGGTTCGACGGTCCACAAAACGCATTTTGCCCGAGAACAGTCAATAACTTTTAAGCATTATCGGTTATTTAAACAATAAAATGCTTTCTTTGTTTGTTGTTACTGGAATGAACGGAAGCAGCTGTTGCAGAAAAAATACATAACCCGCGTAAGCGGGTTATGTAATTTTTTTCTGCAATAGCTGCGACCGTTCATTCCAGTAACAACAAACAAAGAAAGACATTTTATTGTTTATATTTATATCTGTTTAAATTATCATTTTAAGTAGGATTAAAAATATTAATTATTGTGTGAATGATGCGAACGTCTTTGTACGTTTCATTGATGGAACGGCCACTGATCAAGAAATCTGTACAGGTGATATGCCTAATGTAGTTTATGCAGGGATGAACGCAATGGGTTTTCTTAAGAAATAAAGAAGAAAATATTCAGTGGATGTAAATATATTCAAGTCGACAGCCCGATCCCAATTGCAATTTTCTGTTTGATGGATCAAAAAGTTTTCCCCAAAGTTTCCCCTGGTGTCTCAGATTGATTGTCAAGATTATTGCTATTATACGCTGAGTCGGCAATATTTCAACAATACGAAAGGGAAAGGGGAAAGAGGTCCAAGGCCTAAAGATCCATTCATTTTGCAGCTTGCAAATGATCTCTTTGCACAAAATAATTATTAATGAAAGATCAATCTGAAAAAAATATGCATAAAATTTTGATCGTCAATCACATTAGTTGCTCTATATGTCTTCAAACATAATGAAATACCGAGTCGTGAAACACAAACATTGTCGTCTCTAATGATGGTATCCCATTCTCGCTCAAAGCGATAATTCTACGTGGAATATATAGTGGAATTCTGAAAAATTTGTCAACGTCCTCCATATTGTCACTCCATAAATTTACATGCACATGTTTCGATCACCGCAAAGACAACAATGATCAATTTCACTGCTGTATTGAAATATACAAGGTGCTAACTGGCGGTGAGATTAAAGCGGGTTCCGCTTCAAGCATGATTGCCTAAAGCGGTATATTTGATGCTTTTTGTTAAAAGTCCTGAAATATACAAAATTTTATTGTAAATATTTCAGACCAGAGCTTACCAGTACTTATTCAGGAGATAAGAGGTGTTCTAGATCGCTGGCAGCAGCCTAATTATAACAGGGAAATATTTCAGCCCTCTAGGATGGACTATGACTTCAGTCATCCTAGACCCCCTAACCCTGGATGAACAAAATTTGACTGTCTCCAGCTTCATCAATGAAGATGAAGGAGCTGGTAATCTAAAAGTCATGCAGACGTATGAAACTCTGGAAGAGAGTATGAATGAAGGATATGGAGATAACGAACATGCAGTATTCAATATCAAAGTGTATAAAACAATACAAAATAGGAGCAGAGCAAACACGGACCTAAAAAACGCCAGATATGCGATCAGGTGCCATGGAGAAGAGCATCCCCTGTTGATGGTCACACCAGCTATTCAGACTACTGCGCATTAATTAATTTTACAGAGAAGTAAAAGAAGGTAGAAGTAACTACTTCGAATAGTTAAAATACCCAATGATCAAAATATGCATATAAGGAATAAAGATGCATACCGAAGTAAACCTGTGATTGTTAAAGATACTGAATAGTAACGGGATATTTAAGTTTTGTGTTCATTTCAAGATTTAAGAACGACTCTAATGATATACTGATTATGATTTACATTGCTGTTACAAACTTTTTCACACTTCCATAGCAATTTTAAGTTTCCATCTTATTGAAATTCAAGTAAAATTAACTTACTCTCTCAAGTCATCGAAAGTCAAACTCCAAATTAATATCACCACGTGATGACGCCGTATTAATTGTCTGAAGAAACGTATCTCCGAAGCAGAAGAGCACTCGCATATATAACAGATAATTTCATTGGATAAGGAAAAGGTTCGCGCATATTTAATTAGAAACGAGCGATTTTTACTTTGTTGACCCACGGGTGATGATAGAAAGAATCCATGTGAATCACCCGTGGGTTATCGATGATGTTGAAGAACATTAGTAGAAGACATTTTGTTCAAAAGGCAGGGCTTACATTCATTAAAGCAACATAACATTTGTTGATAAAAAATAGGTAAAAACCGAACACATTAAGAGCATTAATATTCGATTTTTTACAACAGCAATCAAAAATGTTGTACAAAATACTTTTGTTTTTTAACAATTTGAAAGACCTTAACAAAAATAATTGTTTCAAATAAATCTTGTACGAGTATAGCAAAAGTTTCTCTTAAAAATAAACATTTATATCAGACTAAAGCATTGAACATATGTTCATTTTTAATGTTCACTTAAGAACTTGCTGCTTTGGAAAAAAGGAAGAGGAAGGCCACGGATGTGTCGGCTCAGGATAGAGCAGCAAAGCTCTTTGCAATTGCATCATGTTCAAATGTGCATGTAGGTAGAGAAGATACAAATTGTCAGCCTTATTCTATGCAGCATGTTTATTATTTCCCATCACTTGCTAAAACCTTTTCAAGCACCAAAACCATGCAGTCTAATCTGAATATTATAGACTTACTTTTCCACGGGGTCATAATTTCGCGATATCACAATTATATCAATTTAATCCGCAGGTAATAAAAAAAAAACGCGGAATCTTTGTATGAAAAAAAAAAATCATTGACAATTATTGTTAATAAATTTTGTTACTAGCGAGTTTTATTACCAAGTATTTGTCCAACTTTGGACTTAAACTGTAAGAACTGTTCACAGTGAACAGTAATTATCGGTTGTGCACTGGTCGGTAGTCATTAGTCGGCCGTCAAGATGTAAAGACGCTGGCTAAAATTATCTTGTGAAACACCAACTGATGAATATTTATTCAAACAACATGTCTTTCACCTGAAATTTCAGCAGCAAATGGGGGTGTCTTACAAGGTGCGTCTTTTCTCCATCCCCTAAGAGAAAACGTGGCAAATACAACCATAATTCCGCGGAACAGAGATATAAAATGGCAAAGTACGATGTTGAAAATGGGGTAATGAAGGCTTCAAAATATTTTAATTCGGAATTCCCCCATTCAACAATTTACAGTGGGTGCCCCTTTAAAATATATAAATATAGTTAGGTCATTTCCAGAAACTGTAAATTGGAATTTATATATTATGGTTATAAGGGATTATTATACAAAATGGAAAGAAGCCTTTCCAATTTGTGACCATACATCCCTAAAAGTTGCTGACAAATTAGTAACGGAGTTCATGTCGTTTTGGATGTCCATATCAGATACAGACCAGGGGAGAGAACTTGAATTCCATATTTTCAAACATGTTTGTTATCTTTCAGGCATTGAAAAAACAAGAACAACCCCTTATCACCCCAAGTCAGATGGTCTCGTAGAAAGATTCAACAGAACACTTCGACAAATGCTTAGTAATTCTGTATCTGAAAATTTTGACGACTGGGATGATTAACTCCCATTTTTGCCCATGGCTTATCGTGCTACTGAACACAAGAGTACTAAATGTTCCCCAAATCTTTTGGTTTTTTGGCAGAATTAAATTGCCCCTTGGATTTAATAGTGGGAAAACCACCCAATGCTCCCAATGAAGAATGCCCAATCAAATTTAAGGGAAATTACTGTAGAAAAATGGGTTGGAGATGTTATCCTCCCAGTGCAAATGAAAAGCTAGGGTTTGGTTGGGTAAGACCATATTTAATCATCTACAAAATTTCAGATCTAACTTATTGAATTCAGAAATCTCTCAACTTAGAACCAATTTCAGCACACATTGATCATTGTAACCATATTTGGGTTTAAAAACACCTCAAGCCTGGAATACCTATGACATTAGTGTGGAAGTTTCTACTTCAAACTCAGAAACATCAGAACAAAATGACCTTGTAAACAATGAACCCTATTCTGACCCACTTGAAATTTCTACATGTATTAAACCACAACAAACTGATTTCAGAAGTGGGGCAGGGAGATTGATAAAGCCAAAACAAATTTTTAGTCCAACCTAGTTTGAAAAAGCAATACCCGTTCTTTAATAAAAAAAACTAATGTACATAAATGAATAGCTACATGTAAGAGATTGATGGAACTAAAAAAATTCTAACTTTATAAACAAGTTTTATTAAGACTCGTGTAGTATACTGCAGATGAAAATCTCTATTTTAATTATTTTATCATCTTTCAAATAAAAGTTCATTTAATTAAAGTTCACAATTGTTCTACCTTAAATCACTACCTGGATGCATGTATAATGGATTTGAATAAATTCCAAATACATGTTACATAAGTTATTTGACAAAAGTGCTATTTCTAATACTAGTATCATTGAAATAAATGTGATTATCGTTATTTTTTTAAGTTATTAAAGTTATTAAAGTTGGATGTTCTGGAATTAGAAGTCCCAATCAAGGAGCTCCACACGTTAAATCAGGACATAAGACCACAATGGAAGGAAGGAGGCATGAAGTGTGAGGTTCCACTGCGTCCACACGGCAACAACACTTTTACAACTTGCCGTTCCTTCATGAACCATTGGACCAAGTTCCATCAGTCAACCAAGAAAATTCTAAAATGTTCTACCTGTCACAAATTTGTTCAAACGAAACATAAAGTACAGCATATTAAAACTCATGCTTCCACAGAAAATGTCATCTTTACTCCTCTTCAAGTTCCAAACAAAGTTTATTAATCCAGCATTCTTCCGCCTAAATTAAGACCACCTTCGACGAGAAAAATAGCACAACTTAAACGAAAACTTGATGTTGAACAATCACTCTCAACTACTGCAATCCTTTCAGAAAATCTTGATCCAGAAGTTAATAATTCCAGAGACGAGAAATTATATTTTCTAGAATCGACAATGTCTACCATAGTAACACATCACAAAAATCCAAGATGGTTCAAAGATGCCCCGGTAGAACCGCCAAAGACAAGGAAACCTATCCGATATTAATCTGATGAACATTTATTTCACCTGCTTTTTTTTTTTATAATGTTTCATTATTTTTGGGTGATTTTGTTATTTACATATACCCATATTTTTTATGATAGTCACTCATTTCTCTGTTAATGTTGTTATTGTACAGAAATACCCGATTGATTCATATCATTTTGATGCTTAATATTTTATGACTATTATATATGTGACCTTATTATTTTTGGTCATTGTATAGTATATTATATTTTTGCAATTTTCTTTGATTATTATATTAATATACACTAATGTTAACACATTTGTTCCCCAAGGAGGGAAGAATGTAGGAAAACTGGTTTTGTTCAGCCAAATTTCTTACCTAAATTATCTTTACATCTTTATTCTTGATAATTATTGGTTGACACTTAATTAATTTGGTGCATTAAATCGTATTTAACTTAAGCACAACAAGAAGTCAAGCACATGTTACCCGGTTCTCCATTTGTAAACAATATTTGTTACTTCCTGTGTTGTGTATTCACATATCTTTGTAAAATCCGCTCCTACTGGCTAATCGGCGTTATATGAATCCAATAGTTCAATTTGATATGAACTTATCAATTCATTGATTTTCTATTGTTCAATAAATAATAAAAGGGTTGTCTTGTCCTTTTCTTACTAGAGTCGTCCGGCAGGACACTCTGTACAGGTACATTGTACTGTACCAGCACCTCACCTTTTCTCTGCCACTTTTACGTTGAGATGGTTTTCGATAACCGAGTCCTTGACGCATTCGGAATTTATTTTCTAAAAAGTTTTTGTTTGGAAATCAATTAAATTTCTTATTTAACGTAAATATTTTTGAATTTTTTTTCTTCTAAAAATTAATTAGAGAAGCATTTATCAGTTAAAACTTTAATTTAGGAGAACTGGGAAATTATTTAATTTATTTCTGGAAAATATTTATATTTTCCAATTTAATTTATTTTGGTGCTTTTTGATAAAGTATTCATATTTTTAAATGTTCATTATTTCCATTTTCCCTCATTGTTGTGACCGGTAATTCATCTTGTTATCATTTTTGTTATCATCTCTCATCATCAGAATCATTCTTGTTATATAAATTATTGAAATTTAAACCTGACGTATGTTGTTTCTCTCTGTCATTAACACATCCAGTAATTCGAATTATGGCTGTGATATGTAAGGGATTCATTGCTCCTTCACAAAGCCAATAAGTAATCTATCACGGCCATACATTTCATAGATTATTTAGTGGTCTGCAGGGGCGTGAAACACTCTTCCTTACTACATTATAATTAAGCACGGCCAATATTTAGTGGCTTGCAGGGCACAAAAAACTCCTCGTTACAACAGCTTACTCATTCGGTTTACAGTTCTCGATGCAGACTATGTTTATAAACATAACATCATAGAATCGGGAATGCCTATTTGAAGGCCTACAGGTAGACATAAAAAAATTGGGGATATATACATGAAATCTGATATGATAATCTTATTTAGCATGTCTTACATATAAAATATATTTAAAGATATTACATAAAAATAGGTTTTAAACTGTATTTTTGGAGCTCGATATGAAGAACTATTTTTTCTCCAAAACGAACTAGCGCAAGAAAGACAACTCTTGTTGAAGTTTCAATGTACACAATCAGCCAAAGAATATTTCCTTTTTCTTCATAGAAGATGAATGAATTTTTTTTTTTAATATTTGTTAAAAAAAAATTAAAATAGAGCACTAATTATAGAAAATTATAAAAGATTAATTGATAGTATTCTTTTTTAAATTAAATTAAAAATGCACAACATTATTGTAATATATTGTAAATAAAAAAAAAAGAACTCTTAGCCATAGTTGTGAACTCAATGAATTTTTTTTTTTAATATTTGTTAAAAAAAAATTAAAATAGAGCACTAATTATAGAAAATTATAAAAGATTAATTGATAGTATTCTTTTTTAAATTAAATTAAAAATGCACAACATTATTGTAATATATTGTAAATAAAAAAAAAAGAACTCTTAGCCATAGTTGTGAACTCAATAATTCTTATTTTTAATTTTATTTATTTTATATATTTCTTAAATTCATAACTATGTTTCCAGATCCTACGACGTGGACGTGGTTCTTTACAGGATCCTTTTGTTTATTTATAATTTTTTTCTTCAATATTAATTAAACATATATATTTTGGCATGCCTATGTACAACATAGGAAAAAGAGCTAACACATCTCTCTACACAGCCGTCAAGCGGAGGAGATTCAGATGATTAGAAATAATTGTCATTTAAACTAACACATCAACCTGCACAACCGTCAAGCGGAGGAGGTAAGAAGGTCAGAAATGATCAAATAAAATTTAAAAAAAGAAATAAGTTGCTGGCATATCTATATCTGTTCCTCATCTGAAATCCTAACCTAGCAGTCTCTCCTGGGTACTTTGGTTTCTTATTTGGAATGGTTAAAGTTTTTGCTGTTCTTACTCTTTTGATTTGACCAGGTTTTTTGGCAAAACGGTTTGAGGTTGGAATTGTCAAAAGAGCATCGCCTGAAGTTTGAAGTTTTGGTTTTTAAAAAAAATAAACTAAAAATTTGGTGCGTTGCTCATTTGTCATTGCTAGCCAAGCAGAGTGAAAACTGAAAAGATGTTTGAAAGATTCTGCAAGTTCAAAGTTCCCTCTACCATGCAGTGCCCCCCTGATGTCCAAAAGCTGGTTGTCATGAATTTCTTTGATCAGATCTACTAACTGTGGTAATTTTGAAACCTTCCAATTCCCATAAATTTTGAATTCATACTTTCGCAGTTGTTGTTTTTCCAAAGAAGAGGGATGTGTTTTTGTTTAAGCCTTGGTTCAAAAACTTTGGTTTTCAGAATTGGAAATAGTTTATCTGATAAGAAAGCCCCACATGAACTTGCAAATTCCTCCAAAATCTCTTGTTCCCTTTCCAAATAAGAAACCCTGTCTTCTGCACTGAGTAGACCTGTTTTTGAAAAAAGTGATTGGTTGACACCGTTCCTTTTTTTTCAGGGACAGTATTTTTCAGAAGATTTCTTTGAAGATTTTCCTGCAAATGCCGAACACAGAGAATATGCTCCAAATTTGGAAAACATGTTTTAATTGCATTGATGAGTGCAGTTTCCTCATCTGTGCCAAAAATAATTTTTTCACAGTCTAAATAAAAACCTAAGACAGACCTTATTTTTGACAAAAAACCACAATTTGTGGCATAAGAGCCATCCCAATGCAAAAAGACTGGACCCAGGATAATTGGAGAAACACCCTGCCCCTTGCAAACTAATTTGGGATTTTGATACACAATACATGTGACATAACAGGCCCCTAAATTGAATGTCCTATCTATCCCTATGATTGACCCATTCTGTATGCAAGATCTAAGATCAAGCAATTGTTCTTCAGAATAGCATTTGGAGGTTTATTGTCATTATTAAGCAATAATGGAATGAATGAAATCATTTGATTGAAGTTGTGAAATCAAAATTTGAATGTCATCCGCAGTATTTTGTTGTGATGAATGTTTTGGTTTTTGTCAAAAAGGTATTTTGCATTTCTGATGACTTTAATGTCAATAGGGTTTTCGGGATCGACTTTGTTGTCATTGCCAATGATTTGATTAGGCTTTTTGCCATTTTTGATACCCTCCTCAATCACCTGCCTCTGAGGAACTGTAGTGCGAGTGTAGGGTTGGGCAGTATATTTAGAATTACCATGTACAAAACTTCCAGGCCATTCTCCCAAATATTTTAAAATTTTGATGTGTGAAATTTCAGATTGGCCTGGAATATTTTCAAACCAAGAAATTCGCCCCTTGAAATTTGGATTGACTGCAGAAATTGAATAGTATCTTTTCATCCTCACAATTTCTGAGGAATCTGGTTGTGGATCCAAAGGAATGTATTGTTTTATGTTTGTTAATTTCTTTTTTCTTTTTACAGTTAAGATGGAGAGAGTTGCACTTTTGGGACACAGCTGTATTGCACGGCTGGAACAGGACATTAAAAATGGACGTCTAAACGTTGGAACTAATCTCAGCCTGCCAGACAACTACTCGGTGGAATACTTTCGATTCCGAGGAGCAACAACTTCATCTCTTTAAGTCTGACAAGTCCCCAGATGCAAGTGTGTGAAGAGTACAACCCCACCAAGGTGTTTATTCAGGTTGGAGGGAATGACATCTCACCGGTTATGTCATCTGTGGATGTTATTCAGGGAATTCGAGAAGTCACAGACAAAGTCCTGAGATTCGACAGTGTCCGTACAGTCATCATTGGAAGCCTTTTCCATCGGACCACGCCCAGAGGAATGACAGCTACAGACTACAACGTGCAAGTGGATAGAGTGAACAAGTTCCTCCAGAAGTTTTATGAGCAAGACAGCAAAGTGCACTTTTGGAATATTCTTGGACTATAGTGAAACCTACATGGAACATTTGGTTAGATGATGTAAACCACCTCAACATTTCAGCAACCAGGAAGTATGCTCAGCAGATCAGGATGGACCTCAAGTGTGAAAGTTACAGATGAGAGACAAAATAGTGTGCATTCAAATATTGACATATAATATGTGTATGAATTTTTATGTTTCATTATGTTATACTATTAATATTATGTTCAATTAAATTTTATTTTTTTCCTTGTTTGTTATGACTAGAAAAATAAATAATAATGAAAACAATTTTGATATAATTTTTGGATGTTGAAATTTTTAGCCATAATGTAACTAATGTATATAATGTATATAGAAACTGTAACAAATATGAAATTGTTTGTATTTAATATGCATAAATTCTTTGTCATTTGAAATAAAAGTTAAATAAAAAATAATTTACATGTGTGTTATTGTGTATTTTTGTTGGTATTGTGATAAATCCAATAATATCCTTCAAAGTGATAATCTATTTATAAAAAATAATAATTTTAACAATTAAAAAAAAACTTTATACACATAAAATAATGTAATGTTAAAAATTGTTAATATATTTTTTTTAAATATTTTTTTTATTAATGAACAGAATAAATAGTCTATAGGGCTGGGCAATAATATCGATATTTCAATACAATGACGAAAAATATCGTATCGCAATACGATTTTGTAATATCGATATATTGGCAATATGCTTAGATTAAGGAATTTTGTCATTAAATATAGAAATGAATGTATGAAAGTTTGTTATTAAGCCAAACAGTAAAACATAAGTTGTTTTGTGGGAACATTTCAGAGCATGACTTTAAATGAAATCAACATGATTTTTTTACGCGTTGATTATTTATCATAGTTATGCACATTCTGCATTTAAATTAAAGTAAATATAGTAAGAAGATGCCATTTAAATTACACTGAAAATATTGCAATACATATCGCAATACAGTTAAAAATAGCGCAATATATCGCAATACGAAATCTAGGGCCAATACCCAGCCGTATAAATAGATATAATTATAAATGCACTCTATATGAAATAATGTTTAATAATATTTGGAATAATTTTCGTTAAAATTCTGTTAAAATTCCAATGTCAATTCAATGTAAATATATTGGGTTATAACATCGCTGTGGTCTCTTGTTTACAATTCGACGCGGGATAACTTTCTTGCGCTAGTTCGTTTCGGAGAAAAAAATAGTCCCTCGTACCGAGCTCCAAAAATACTGTTTAAAATCTATTTTTATGAAATTTTTTTGATATATTTTATATTTAAGACATACTGAAAGAGAATATCATATCAGATTTCATATATATAATACACATTTGCGTAGGTCTTCAGTAACCTGTAGGTCTTCAATTAGGCAGGCTGACAGAATCTAAGAACGGTTTATCATCAAGAGTCACGCTATTTAAAGAGACAGAATATTGTACGACTTACTATTTTCCTTCTTTGCAAGCGATAATTAGTTCGTTCTGCTTTCAATATTATGTGCCTTTCTGGAGGGGAAAAAACAATTTAAATGCATGTTTAGCAATTGATTTTCCCGTAAAATCCTACTATTGGTTTTTGAACGATAACGTTGCAACCCACTGCAGAATACTGCTCTTGGTTTTTCGTGTATTTTAGGAGTTAGATCACGCTCTAAAAAGGTGATGTTGGCTAGTTATGTACCAAAGTATGACATAAATAATATTAGTCTGTATCTGTATTGGTACATCACAGTAACCCGTTGGGCTTTGACGTGACAGAGAGAGAGAGCGTTTAGTCGCGCTGATATTCCAACGCTGACTTAAAGCTTTCCAGCTTGGGTTTCTAATAAGGGAAGACCGGTCACGGTAGCCTAGTGGTAGAGCGTTCGCTTCGTGATCGGGAGGCCCGGGTTCGATTCTCGATCGTGGCGCCGCGTCATACCTAAGACGTAAACATAGGTAGTGACTGTTCCTTCGCCAAGCGGTCGGCACTAGAAGTGAAAGTCACGGGTCTTTCGGATATGACCTTAAAAACGTAGGTCCCGTGTCACGGTAGGCGTTGGCACGATAAAGAACCCTCACTGCTCAATGGCCCTGAGTGCCGAGAATAGGTCTAAATTTAGAGCCCTTCACCGGCATCGGTGACGTCTCCATATGAGTGAAAAATTCTCAAGAGGGACGTTAAACAATATACAATCAATCAATCAATCTAATAAGGGAAGTTAATTTGAGTGATTTGATTTCTCCCATTCGTCTATGATGTTGATGTTTCTGCGAGGCATGTAGAATGCACCTATCAATAGATCTTTTGCATTTTATCCAGTCAATCTCACACGCTGTTACATACTGAGGTTGTTCTGTGGCTATTATGTCTTTATTGACTAGTCATATCGTGATTTGATTTGCGGGGGCTCGGGGGGGGGGGGGGGGGGCTCTTTCCTATTTGGGTGACCTTGAAATAAACTATTTACGAAAGATCTATCTACAGGTGTAAACATATCAGATCGTGAAGAAAATGTCTAGGTGTAGACCCGTCTGTTTGAGGTGTACCATGTGTAGATGTAACTCTGTGGGATAGTGGTGTTTCTGGTACAAAGTTAAGCCTGTCAACATGTGGTGTACCCAGTGTAGATGTAGCTCTGTTTGCATGTGGTGTATCTGGTACAAATGTAAACCTATCTCACACTGGTGAAACAAAGTACAATCTATTTTGAGAGTGTTACTGTGCAGATAATTCCAATTCTATCACCAGATAATTTTATACCAATGTATTCAAATGCAAGCCGTATGACTTTTGCTTCTGCTATGAGAATTGATTCTTGGTTCGGAAGCCGAGCAGAAAAAAGAACACTATTTTTAATTACTGCATGCAGCTGACGCAACTTTATTGTTGTCTTTTGAACCATCTGAATAAATCTCGACTGTATGATTTTTTTTAGAAACTTTTTCTCAGCTAACTTTTGTTTGTAGACCAGAGAATTTCTCAGATTTGTTAAAATCAGTTAAGATATATCGACGCATGTTTTAGTTAACTTCCTTGTCGAAATATCAAAATATGTTATCGGCTTTATTATGTCTACAGGTAGGTCAGAATCTGTAATGTATTTTATAGATCTTAATCCAAGAGGTTTAACATTTTTTTTTATCTATTATTAGGTCATCCGAGTCACTAACGTGACCATTTGCTATCTGTTTCGTCCGTCATCGTGCGTCGTGTGTAATATTTGAGCATTTTTAGCTTCTCTGAAACCACTAAACCAATTTCAAACAATTTTGGTATGCAGCATCTATGGGTGAAGGGGAAAAACAATTTTGAATTTTATAATCCCCGGGGCCTGAGGCCATTCGCATGAGGATAATTCCAAGGCAGGTTCCACCTTTCCAGCACCAGAGAGACTGGAATCAAACCTCAAACTTTCAGGGTAATTAACGTTACTCTGCTGGACCTCATGGCGACACTGTTTTCTACACGTACATTAATCCGATGATGATTGGTTCCTTAATGGTACCTCATGTCTGTTTTTCGTTTGCAGGTGGAGTGGCAGCCAAATACGGAACATAAGAAGATAGGGTGGGAAGATATGTGTTTCGTCTCCCAGTGTCTAACGTAAGTGAAAGGCCCACAAGCAGCCTCTGGAAATGTCATCCATCCAGCAAAAGTCCCACCAGGTTAACTCTTTAGACAAGGAGTGTACTGACTCGGGACAGGAAATTAGGGAAACAACATTGTAAATGCGTCCAATGATTTTATTTACGATCTTTAGTGCTGTTTGTATATTTAGTTCTTCTTCTTTCATTTTTAACTGACCTCCTCTATCTGTTTCTTCTCCCTAAGCGCCGCTGTTTTGCTAATAATTCTGCCTTATGTTGTTTTTCCTCAAGTTTAGCTATAGAATAGCTACTTGACTTCAAAAATATAGATCGTTTATGAAATGAAACACCTTTCGACTGTCTTGAAAACCTTTTCTCGACTGATGATTTCACATCCATTAGTTGTTTATTTCTTCCTGTGAATATTTTTTCATCTACAGTCTGCGCTGCTCGGGGAGATCAATGCTTTAACTTCTTCCTGGAACTCTTAGAAAGTCCTCGTATTTGTCCAACCATTTAATGGAAGCAGTTTTGATGGTGTCTTTATCATCTGACGATTCCAAAAGTCCTTTTAAATTATCACTAAGTACAAACAGTACCTTGTTACATTTCTCTCTGTTGTTGAGCTTAGTCTCTAAAGTAAATTCAGCACCTTTTTCAGTCATCTTCTTTTCTCTTTACTCCTTCTGGGCTGACCCTCTTGTGACTCATCCTCCTTTCCATCCTTCATCTAAATATTTTGTACTGACTCGGGACAGGAAATTAAGGAAGCAATAACAAAATTGTAAATGCGTCCAATGATTTTATTTATGAGGATGATGAGATATGACAATGAATTGAAAATATGACTTGAAGTTGACATGGAAATGACGATGACTATTACACTGACGTGGAAATGACGATTGACTACAAAAAATACAATGAAAAAATACTATAAATACAAGATATTTAAAGCAGGTTACACATGGTAACACATCCTAGCAAATAACCATGATGTATTACATGTTCTAGAAAATACTTCAATACACAAAAACTGTCGTCAAAATGTAAACAGAGAGGCATAACTCTTCTTGACACAAATATTGATAAAATATGGCAGAAAAAAGATTTATCTCCCGTACGCAATAAGTGTGCACATATCCAACGAAATTACAATATGTATGTCAATAATGTACCTAACTTACTAATTCCATTATAATTATTACTCCAACCTAGAGAATAAGTACCCTCAACAATAACTCTATAGCGAGATTCATAAACATGCTAAATTTACCAAGATGACAAATATACAGTGTATACAGCTTAATGATTTACATGGAAAAACTTACCAATTAGAAGTTTTCCTCCGGTGAAATAAATATCAGTACAAAGAATGGAAAACAGAAACAAGAGGCCCATGGGCCACATCGCTCACCTGAGAAGCTCTGACCATTCTGTTCTTTACCAGACTTCCCCCTTGTAATACATAATGCATCCCCACCCTACCCCACTGATCATAATTTAGATACCCCACTGATCATAATTTAGACATATTGAAATCTACACTACCCCAGGACCCTTCCATGTGCACATAAGTTTCAGCTCTTCTGGCCCAGTGGTTCTTGAGAAGAAGATTTTCAAAGATTTTTTCCTAATAGATATATTTCTATGTAAAATTTGGTTTCCCCATTGTGGCCCCCGGGGGGTCATGATTTGAAGTGGTTCTTAAGAAGAGGATTTTCAATGAGTTTTCTTATATATTTCTATGCAAATCTTTGATTCCTCATTGTGGCCCCGCCCTTTCTCCCGCGGGTCAAGATTTGAACAATCTAGAATCTAAACTACCCTAGGATGCTTCCACATAAGTTTCAGCTTTTCTGGCCCAGTGGTTCTTGAGACGAAGATTTTCAAAGATTTTTTCCTTTATATTTCTATGTAAAACTTTGATTCCCCATTGTGGCACCGCCCTTCCCCCGGGGGTCATGATTTGAACAATTTAAAATCTACACTACCCTAGGATGTTTCCACATAGGTTTCAGCTTAACTGGCCCAGTGGTTCTGGAGAAGAAGATGTTTAATGACCCCACCCTATTTTTGTCTTTTCTTGATTATCTCCCCTTGTGAGGGGACTTGGCCCTTTTTTTTAACAATTTAAATTCCTCTTCACACAAGGATGATTTGTACCAAGTTCAAAATTGGCCCGGTGGTTCTTGAGAAGAAGTCGAAAATGTGAAAAGTATACAGACGGACAGACAGACGGACGGACGACGGACAAAATGTGAGCAGAAAAGCTCACTTGAGCCTTCGGCTCAGGTGAGCTAAAAACTAGCAAATGGCAAACTGGTAACAATCACGGCACCAAGCCCTGGCGCGTTCTGCCATGATAACACGGGCTGTACACAAAATATTACAGTGCCCCAAAAACGATGACGTCGCATCACACTAATGACCCTAAAAAGTCTAGTTACCGATATGGCCGTAACAAGGAGACTCAGAATGTCAGTGTCCATGAAAAATGAAATGATGATTACTTTAAACAAGTCAGAACTATATCTGCACTTTTTTCAGCAGCAACTCCGTATGTTGAAACCACGATCCACAATGACAAGATTTCACTCATTTAATTGGTTAAAATCCCATTTTTCTAAAAGAATATTTTTTCCGACATAACACCTTCATAAACATATGAAATAAATGAAATGGCTTCAGAAGCTATAATCCCAACTAAAACTGCATGTGCATTGATTTTAGTTGAAGAGATCTCTTGGTCATAATTTCTTAGATCTTGGGTGAGGAATTTTGTGGCATCCAGGAAGACTCTAATATTTAAATGAAACTTTAAAGAAGATGCTTATGGATTTTCTTTCGAGAAGGAAACATGATGTTTCTAAGTCTATTGAATTGGTGAAACAGAAACTGTATCCATGTTGTGATAATATTAGTAGTAGGTACTGATTGATGACAAATGACTTCCAACAAATTGTAACACAAGATGCAACGATTTTTAGGTCACCTGAGTAACTCAGGTGACCTATTGCTATCCGTTTTCGTCCGTCGTCGTGTGTCGTGTGTCGTGCGTCGTGCGTCGTGTGTTAACATTTGAACATTTTCAGCTTCTTCTCTGAAACCACTTAACCAATTTCAACCAAATTTGGTATACAGCATCTATGGGTGAAGGGGAACAAAAATTGTGAATTTCATGGTCCCTGCCCCCCTGGGGCCTGGGGGGTGGGGCAAAAACCACTTAAATTATTGCAATCTTTAAAAATCTTCTTCTTTACTCCTGGACATCAAGCAGGCAAACTGTTGTTATGAATGTAATGAGCATTGAGTCCTCTACTTAAATTGTGAAATTCATGGCCCCAGGGTCAGGGGTTCTAGTGCTAGGGCGGGGCTATATAGATTATATAGTGAAAATGCATGGTTTCTTTGAAAATCTTCTTATCTGCTCCTAGGTATTAAATAAACTAACCAAGCACATAGTTATGATGAGCAAGAGTGCCTCTTCCAAAATTGTGAATTTTATGACCCCAGGGTCAGGGGTTCTGGTGTTAGGGCGGGGCTCTATTGGTTATGTAGTGAAAATGCATAAATTATTTGAAAATCTTCTTCTCTACTTCTGGGTATTAAATAAACTAACTAAGCACATAGTTATGATGAGCAAGAGTGCCTATTTCAAAATTGTGAATTTTATGACCCCAGGGTCAGGGGTTCTGGTGTTAGGGCGGGGCTCTATTGGTTATATAGTGAAAGTGCATTTTTTCTTTGAAAATCTTCTTCTCTACTTCTGAGTATCAAATAAACTAACTAAGTACTTAGTTATGATGAGCAAGAGTGCCTCTTCCAAAATTGTGAATTTTGTGGCCCCAGGGTCAGGGGTTCTGGTGTTAGGGTGGGGCCCGATTGATTATATAGTGAAAATGCATTTATTCTTTGGAAATCTTCTTCTCTGCTCCTGGGTATTAAATAAACTAACCAAGCACATAGTTATGATTAGCAAGAGTTCCTCTTTCAAAATTGTGAATTTTGTCACCCCAGGGTCAGGGGATTTGGTGTTAGGGCGGGGCTCTATTGATCATATAGTGAAAATGCATAAATTCTTTGAAAGTCTTCTTCTCTGCTTCTGGGTATTAGATAAACTATGTAATTAAATAGTTATGTTGATCAAGAGTGCCTCTTTCAAAATTGTGAATTTTATGACCCCAGGGTCAGGGGTTCTGGTGTTAGGGCGGGGCTCTATTGGTTATATAGTGAAAATGCATTTATTCTTTGAAATTCTTTCCTTTGCTTCTGTGTTTATGCCTATGATCCAAATATATATATTCATGATAAAGAAAGGTGCACCTAGCAAAATGGTTATTTTTTATGCCCCCGCCCCTTCCCTGGGTCGGGGTGAGGGGGGGGGGGTACAAAGTCTAAAATTAATTAATGCTTTGAAATTTGCTCTTTGGTGTTAATCAACCATTTTATGATAAAATTTGCAAAATTTTAAAATATGTGGCCCCAGGATCAGTGGTTCCTTTGGGATGAGGTGTACAACTGGTTATAAAGTGGAAGTGCATTTTCTCTTAATTGTACTCTGATCTACCTCTGGGTATTAAGTAAATAGAGTTAGCATGCTAAGTCTAAATTATTATAAGAAATGGTACCTCTTTCAAAATTGTGAATTCCATGGCCTCTGGTTTATAACATGAACCAAATTTAATTGTTTGAAAGTTGTTGCACAATACTCAGGTGACCTATAAGGCCCGTGGCCTCTTGTTATATTTTAAACTTAATAAAACTTATTTTATGTTTTAAATTATCAATGAATTTCCAGTATTGCAATGGGATTCTCTTTAATTAACCCTCTGCGTAAACAGGTTTTATCTCTTCATAAATTAGCCAAAATATTTTTAAAAATTGCTAACTTACTTGATGGCTTCAAGTTCCCCTGTTCTTCTTTTATTATAAAGGAGCAACCTTGTCTGCACAATGGTTACCTTACGAGTGAAATTTTGTGATGTTGGAGATGTTTCCACGAGTTCTTTGGAACGGTGCTTTGTCATTTTTTCTTTATCTTCAGGAGATGGCAGCTCTTTTTTCTCGCCAAACTATCTGCGACTCAACATTACTCTTGCAATAGTAATAACCCTTTCCTTCCATTCAATATCCATGAGGCTTGCAAGTGTTTTGCATTCTTTAGCTTCTTTAGAATTTTCACTGCCGCTGGCACAGTTAGAGCCTATTTGCTGTTTACGAGTCGATATAAATCATATTTCAACTTGATGGCATTGCTTGGTGAAAGGAGATCATCATCATCATTTGGATATGAACATTTTAAGAGCTGCAAGCACCAAATTTTCAAAATGCTCTGGCCTTAAAAAATCCCAAAGACTATACTGCTTGCCATCTATGTCCACATTCATCTTTGAATCAATCTCATCAACATCATCTGTGGAGGAATTAACGCAAGAGCCTCCCTCTGATTTCTGAATGGATTGTACTTGGATGAGAAATCTAGCACACAAACGCATCCTAGAACTTGCGTTATACTTCCTTTTCTCAACATTAACAATGTTTCTTTTCAGCCAGCTTTCTCCAAGAGCCAGTATCAATCTATCATTCTTCGCAACTGTTGTCACATTATCTGATGTCATTATTGGAAAGACCTCCATCATCTGCGGTGACTGTCTTCCTTTGATATGCCCTGCCAATACCTGGGACTGCAACACAAGATCCTTTTTCTTCCTTCTAGTCATTTCAAGTTTCTTTGTGCATTCTCTAATATGATATTTAATACTTTTCTAAAGAACCCATTCTCTGCAGTCTGGACAAGGACCGAAATTAGTTATGTCAAATTCTGTTGTTGGTCTTCTCGCCAAAATAATTTCCCTTTCAACCTTTTCTAAAACCTGACGGTTATGCTTGTCGTCTCCCCTTTCTTAGTGAGGTAAAATCGGGATGATCCATAGCCATTATCTCCTTCACCTCTTCAGCATCTTTATGGGTTTTCAAGTTTTTCTTAATGTGGAGTACAACTTTCCCACAAAAAAAAGCATGCATGTGTATTTTCGTATATTCTGGTATCTTTACTCTGTCTTCTAAACTCCCTTTTTTTAATCTGTATTTTTTACTGTAAATTCCTTTTATATTCTGATCTCTTTGGAGAAACTCGGAATCATCTATTTCTTCGCCAGATTCACCATCCTTGTCAATTTTCTCACATTCCGATATATATCTCTGATTTATTAAAGTCTTCTTGCTGTATTGTGTCAATCTTTTTATTGAGCTTTGACTTCAATTTTTGAGTCTGATCTTCAAGAGGCTTCTTTCCACTGGGGTACTTTTTTCTCTTAAGCGATTCTGTAGAAGAGTGATTTTCCATGTTTGTATCATACTCTTGCTTCTCACTGTTTTCAGCAACCAACTCTGACTGAAATTTACTTCTTTTTCCAAGGAGGCTTTTCCTTTTCCTCACATTTTTCTTTTTCACATTGATCTATGTCCTCAGAATCACTGACAGATTATGAGTAAATCATGTTTTCAGAATGAGTCTCATGCAGGCCATCAACTTAAGTCCCAATGCTTTCTTTGTCGGGCTGCAAGAACATCATGTCTTCAGAATGAGTCCCATGCAGGCCATCAACTGGAGTCTCAATCCTTTCGATGTAGGGCTGAGAGTTTATCATGTCTTCAGATGGAGTCCCATGCTGGCCATCAACTTGAGTCTCAATCTTTTCTTTGTTTTGAAGAGAGTTTATCATGTCTTCAGAATGAGTCCCCTGCTGGCCATCAACTTGAGTGTCAATCCTTTCTTTGTTTGGCTGAGAGTTTATCATATCTTCAGAATGAGTCCCATGCAGGCCAATTACTTGAGTCTCAATGCTTTCTTTGTTGTGCTGCGAGTATATCATGAGAGACGGACGGACGGACGCATTACTATCGCATAAGCTCTTCTGGTCTCTGACAAGTAGAGCTAAAAATGGCAAGATTTGACAGGTTTTTAGACATCTTCGAAAAGTCCATTTAAAATGATTGATATACAAGATAAAATTACATTTTATTTATGGAATACATTGACAGCCTTTCTTCGACAAAGTCTGAATACGGGGAATGTGTTTCCGAGGCATCATAAGTAAATGAATTACATAATCATTCAATTTATCGACACAAAAGAATTCTTCCACATTATCAATGACGTCGCCATATTTACCCTATAATATCAGTGGTAAAACATTAGTATACACTTTTGTGGACCCCTACCCTCGGGTGACTACCTCTTTGTCATGGTAGATAAATATTCCTTTTATCCTATTGCAGAGATAGTGAAGTCAGTATCTGCACGCTCAACGATTCCAGTACTTGACAAAGTAATCAGTACTTTTGGATTACCAAAATCTGTAAAGAGTGAAAACGGTAGCCCTTTTCAGTCATATGAATTCAAGCAGTTTGTAGAGAACATGGGATTTGTACACCGCCGAATTACTCCAAGGTGGTCCTGTGCTAACGCTAAGGCCGAGAGCTTTAATAACCTCTTATGAAGGCGATACGCTCTGCTCACATCAATCAGCTGAATTGCAAACAGGAGATGTATAGATTTCTACGGCAGTATCGAGCAACACAACATACCTTGACAGGTCAAACCCCGTACAGATTACTTTTCAATCGAGAACCAAGAACTAAATTACCTCAAATTTCAGAGAAGACATAGGAACCAGTACTTAACAGTGAAGCGAAATGCATTGTGAAGCATTATGGTGACCATAGGAAGCGTAGCAGAAATTCGGAAATAAAAGTAGGAGATTCTGTTTTGATGAAGAAGAAAATTCGTGGAGATAAGCTACAATCAACGTATGAAGCACAGCCAATATCAGTGTTAGAAAAGAAAGGATGCATGGTAACAATTTAGCTATTCTCTGTAAGCATTTAAACTCTTATATAGGGAGTGTGGCACGCATGGTCTTGGATTTTTATGAAACTTGGCATACATTCCTATATTGGTGTATGTACTTAAAATTCATAATAAAATGGTTGCTATGGTCAATGGTTACCATGGCAACCAACATACATTTTTCATGGCCGAAAAATCGCTAAATTTGGATGAAAAATGACCCTTTTTGACTTAATAAAAGTCTTTAATGGAACAAGCTATCAACATGACTCTTCCTTTTTGCCAAAATACATCATTTTAAAGTGCTTTAGAAAATTTTTAGTATTTCAGTAACTTTTTCCTCATAGAAAAAATATCCCTCATTTATAGGTAGGATTTTTCTTGTGGAAAATGGAAGATTTTAGGCTCTCCTTTGAAAAGCCTGGTAAAAAATTTTGCGGATAGTTTGGAAAAAATGAATACATTGGGTTGAAAGTCCACAATAGTTCTAAAATACACTACAAGGAACTACTTGGTATTCATATTTAGATTTCTTGTTACCATGGTTACAAACTTATGCTTTTTTTCAAATTCTAGAAAAGTACAATACGTAGATACAATTAGGATCCATGTAATTGCCTGAGTATCTTAAAATGGGTTAAATCAAATTAAGATATATGGTAAACAATAGAAAAAACAAAGCGAAAAAATCAATTTTCATGACTAAGGGTCAAAGGTCAAGGTCAAAATGACCGATTTTGAGAGATATTTAAGAAAACTAAATAACATTTTTTCTGTGTCATAACTTATATTTGTGTTTTAAACAACAAATGAAGAAACAAAGTTACAGTTCTGGTCAACAATAACTAGCATCATATGAATGTGTGCCCATATGGACAGAAGGTCAAAGTTCAAGGTCACAGTGGTATATAAAGAACTATGCACGCTAACTCTCAAATCCCGCCTACATTTTGCTACCATTTTATTCAATGTTAATGGCAATTGAGCCATAAAATATTTATAAAATAGAAAAAACAGTTAAATGGTATTTGATTCATTATTTTAATACCATTGCTAAATAGTACATTATCCCTTATTCCAACTCTTGAAATAAGGGGGGGGGGGAGGAGTCGATGATATTTTCCATTGAAATCGGACTTTCAAGCATCACCATATTTATGTTCCCCAAACGAAGTTGGGGAACATATTGTTTTTACTCTGTTTCTTCTTATTATGTTCCCCAAACGAAGTTTGGGAACATATTGTTTTTACTCTGTTTCTTATTAAGGTCTTCCGTTTCCAACGGAAGACCTTATTGTTTTCGTTCGGTTTCTTTTTCCCTATTATTATTAGGGTCTTCCGTCTTCAGCGGAAGACCCTTCTATTATTCTTCGGTTTCTTTTTTACCTTTATTATTAGGGTCTTCCGTCTTCAGCGGAAGACCCTTCTATTATTCTTCGGTTTCTTTTTTACCTTTATTATTATTATTATTAGGGTCTTCCGTCTCCAACGGAAGACCCTTCTATTATTGTAATGTTTCTTTTTCTTATTATTATTTTTTTTCCTACACTGATATCTCAGTAACGGTACAGTGGATCTATATGAAACTTTCGGTGATGAAAGGAAACATTTATGGCTCAATCCAATACCTTCACTTTTTTTAATTTTACTTCCGGTCGTGAAATATGACGTAATTTCTACAATTTTTGTCTGAAGTTCATTGAGAAAACTACGTAAAATAGAGATTTGAGACTTCCATGAATGATCAAATGTGAGCTCTACCTTTGCAACGGGCTTTTAAATTTTTAAGAAGATGTTAAATTTTTTCAAATTTTTAATTTAAATTTTTCAAAAAAAAAATTTTAATCCAATTTTAATTTTTATTATCTCATCAAATAGATCTTGGCGAGCACTTTCCAAAAATGTATTTGTTTTGTATGTGAGTACAATAATGAACATTTTATAAGCTCAGGTGTATTTCGACGATAAAGTGCAAATGTACTTTTAGAACTTTTCTTTTAAAAATTCATATCTTTTTTATTGATGGACCGATTTCCAATTTTTTTACACCATCAAATAGATCTTTTCAATACCTTTCCAACGGTATATTTCTTTTTATTGTACGTGTAATAATGAATGAAATATAAGCTCAGGTAAGTTAGCCTTTCATTTTGACAGGACATGTCAAATTCATTATCAAGGATCCTTGCGGTTAGTACGGCACTCTTTAGATCTCTTTGATCTTCGGTGGATATCCTTTGATGTATGTAAAACGTCCTATATGGTTCATTTCTTGACCGATTTTTAAACTTTTAAAATTATAAAATAGATCTTTCTGAGAGGTTTCCAACGGTATATTTCTTATGATTTGTAATGCACTAATTCAGAAACTATAAGCTCATATATATCAGCATTCTGTTTTGACAGAACATGTCAAACTCATTGTGAAGGACGCTTGCAGTTGGTGAGAATGACTGTACTCTATGATCTTTGGCGTGTATTCTCTTTTATAGAAAAAGTTATTAAAAGTGTAATTGGAAATTCTCAAAAGTCAAATATAGTGAAATTGAAACAATTTAAATTTTTCAATTTTATTTTAAATTGCTTACAAAGGTAAAACCAAAATGTTAAACAAGAACTATTATTGTATTTTAAAGGATTGAAAACATAAGACAAAAATTGTGAAATTTAATCAATTTAAATTTTTGCAAAATATTGAAATTGTTCCTAAATTGTTTAAACATGGATTATATCTGCATTTTTAAAGATTGATAACAACATATGGCGTTTTTTGAAATGTCTCAAAGGACAAATAAAGTGAAATTTAAATGATTTAAATTTTTTAAAAAATTTAAATTGCTCCCTAATGTAAAATCAACACTACTTTATTTGTATTTTCACAGATAAAGAACATCTTATTATATGTTTTGAAATATTTCAAAGGTCCAATAGAGTGAGATTTAAACGATTTAAATTTTTCAAAAAATTTAAATTGCTTCGAAATGTAAAATCAAGTATTGTATATGTATTGTAACAGATAGAGAACATCATATATTGTGTTTTGAAACCTCTCAGAGGTCAAATAGAGTGAGATTTAAACGATTTAAATTTTTCAAAAAAATTAAATTCCTTCCAAAAGTAAAATCAAGTATTATATATGTATTGTGACAGATAGAGAATATCATACAATATGTTTTGAAACCTCTCAGAGGTCAAATAGAGTTAGATTTAAACGATTTAAATTTTTCAAAAAATTTAAATTCCTTCCAAATGTAAAATCAAGTACTATATATGTATTGTAACAGATAGAGAACATCATACAATGTGTTTTGAAACCTCTCAGAGGTCAAATAGAGTGAGATTTAAACCATTTAAATTTTTCAAAAAATTTAAATTGCTTCCAAATGTTAAATCAAGTACTATATATGTATTGTGACAGATAGAGAACATCATACAATATGTTTTGAAACCTCTCAGAGGTCAAATAGAGTGAGATTTAAACGATTTAAATTTTTCAAAAAATTTAAATTGTTTCCAAATGTTAAATCAAGTACTACATATGTATTGTAACAGATAGAGAACATCATACAATGTGTTTTGAAACCTCTCAGAGGTCAAATAGAGTTCGATTTAAACGATTTAAATTTTTCAAAAAAATTAAATTGCTTCCAAATGTAAAATCAAGTATTATATATGTATTGTGACAGATAGAGAACATCATACAATATGTTTTGAAACCTTTCAAAGGTCAAATAGAGTTAGATTTAAACGATTTAAATTTTTCAAAAAATTTAAATCGCTTCCAAATGTAAAAAAATGTATACAAGTGTATTTTTTCAGATAGACAACATCAGGCAATGTGTTTTGAAATCTGATATTGCGCTTGATTTTACATTTGGAAGCAATTTAAATTTTTTGAAAAATTTAAATTGCTTTAATCTCACTCTATTTACCTCTAAGAGGTTTCAAAACACATTGTATGATGTTCTCTATCTGTCACATAAATATATAGTACTTGATTTAATATTTGGAAGCAATTTAAATTTTTTGAAAAATTTAAATCGTTTAAATCCCACTCTATTTGACCTCGGAGTAACAATACATATATAGTACTTTATTTTACATTTACTGAATTTAAATTTTTTGAAAAGTACTTTATTAGGTTTCAATTTTTATTATAATGTTCTCTATCTGTAACAATACATATATAGTACTTTATTTTACATTTGAAACCAATTTAAATTTTTTGAAAAATTTAAATCGTTTAAATCTCACTTTATTTGACCTCTGAGAGATTTCAAAACATATTGTATGATGTTCTCTATCTGTCACAATACATATATAATACTTGATTTTACATTTGGAAGCAATTTAAATTTTTTGAAAAATTTAAATCGTTAAAATCTTACTCTATTTGACCTCTGAGAGGTTTCAAAACACATTGTATGATGTTCTCTTTTTGTTACAATACATATATAGTACTTGATTTAACATTTGGAAGCAATGTAAATTTTTTGAAAAATTTAAATCGTTTAAATCTCACTTTATTTGATCTTTGAGAGATTTCAAAACATATTGTATGATGTTCTCTATCTGTCACAATACATATATAATACTTGATTTTACATTTGGAAGCAATTTAAATTTTTTGAAAAATTTAAATCGTTAAAATCTTACTCTATTTGACCTCTGAGAGGTTTCAAAACACATTGTATGATGTTCTCTATTTGTTACAATACATATATAGTACTTGATTTTACATTTGGAAGGACTTTAAATTTTTTGAAAAATTAAAATCGTTTAAATCTCAATCTATTTGACCTCTGAGAGGTATCAAAACACATTGTATGATGTTCTCTATCAGTTACAATACATATACAATACTTGATTTTACATTTGGAAGCAATTTAAATTTTTTGAAAAATCTAAATCGTTTAAATCTTACTCTATTTGACCTCTGAGAGGTTTCAAAACACATAGTATCATGTTCTACATTTGTTACAATACATATGTAGTACTTGTTTTAACATTTGGAAGCAATTTAAATTTTTTGAAATATTTAAATCGTTTAAATCTCACTCTATTTGACCTCTGAGTGGTTTCAAAACACATTGTATCATGTTTTCTATCTGTTACAATACATATTTAGTACTTGATTTTACATTTGGAAGCAATTTAAATTTTTTGAAAAATTTAAATCGTTTAAATCTCACTCTATTTGACCTCTTAGAGGTTTCAAAACACATTGTATGATGTTCTCTATCTGCTACAGTGCTGCTATCCTATAAGTTGACAATTCTATCCTATCCTATCGTGAATCCTGCATCCACAATCCTATCCTGTGATTTCAGTCTAATCCTATCCTATCCTATCCTGCAACTCTCGGTTTTTTAATATTTAGGAATTAATTTGACAAAACGAAAAAAAACGGAATGATCACAAAAAAAAATCAGATATAGTTATGGTATTCATTTAAGTGTTATATATTTAATGGATAAAAATAATCGAGATCGACATTCCATAATTCCTGACACACCGCACTTTTAAATTTAGGATTATCATTACCATGTTAAAAATAAATGTAAACAAACAGATTGTAATAAAACGTGGGCAAGTACTGATTTTGCGAATATCTGTAAAGAATTTGGGCATCCAGAAAAAAAAGAATTAACGAAAAAAATATAACTAGCTATAGACTTTGTTTTAATTTTCCTACTAACAATGATCGGGAGACATGGCCACAGGATCGCGACTTGCTCCCGGCGTGTTATAATTAATTATATAAAAAAAAAAAACATAGGTCTATACCGTAAAAGTGTTTAAGTATATGTTTCATGTAAAATTTTATTTTTTCCTAAACCGAGCAACATAAAAGTAACATGCATGTACATGTGAAGTCTAACTGTGCCTGTATAACATGTTTTTCTGTACGCGGTTATAAAAAAGAAGATATGATTAGACTATAAACCAAACAGACAAGTCAAAATTTAACTTCATTTTCTGCTCAGTTTATGGTCAGTTCAGTGCCGTACAAATGTATTTCAATTTCCAATTTTGTTTTATGTGTGAAAATTTAATAATTTATGTTTAATATAACATATTTCCTAAATCTTCATTGTCAGACTCAGACAGATTGACAGCAATAAATATTGTACAGTAGCGAGCTCACACATGTTCCTTAGATTTTATAAAACATGCATAAGAAATTAAGAATTCATAGTATTTACAGTATTTATAACTCATTCTTGAGTAAGCCAAATTTGTATTTGACCTTGGCATTTGATTTTTAATGTTCATTAGTGTCTGATTGAGAGACATTAAAATGATCCACACATGTTCCTTAGATCTTATAAAACATGCAGAAGAATTCACAGTTTTTACATCAATTATCACACTTTCTTAGTAAACCTTGTATTTGACCTTGACATTTGATCTTAAATTTTTCAGTGTTTAAATGAGGAAAAAATATTTGATCAAGTTCATAATATTTTTATTCAGGGTGATTCCTCAACAATGTTTAACAATTGAATATTCCATTACCATGAGACAAATTCATTAAAAGAATCCATGTACAGGATGAATTTCAATGCCAAGATCACAGATACATGTACATGTACTTTGTTTAAATTTAAGTTTATCATTTTTTTTTATTACAGTTGTATAATGTTTTACATGCATATGATTTGGCTTCCTTATCCATCGCTCAAACTGAATTTCAAATGTCAGAGTTATTGTCAGAGAGATGGTCATAAACCGAACAGTTCCACAAATGTAAACAATGCACAGAAAAAAGCACTGATCTCCTTAATAAAAGCACCATGATTTCAGACTTAGGACTCTTTGAAACTGGTTTGAACATCTTTCATACATGAGCATATGAGCATTCAGCATATGAGATGAACTGCAATCTGTAAAGCTGAAATGAGCAGGGTTGTCCTGAAAAAAAAAATTGTAGGCATGTGGATTGTAAATTTTGTGTTATTACACATTTAAACTGTTTTTGATTGTGATTATCTTTCACTTTTTATGTACAATTGGCTTTAATTTCACCTTTTTTCTCTCCCAAAAGTAGTGCATTAAGAAATCATGAAAAATAAAATCTTATACTGCAACCTCAGTCATAAATTAATTTTTTAAAAAATCTTATTTAACAAAATTTACTCACAAGTACATTGTAATTCATTTTATCTTGTTGACTTACTAACAAGTATATGAATACATTGGTTTGGGAGATTTTTCTCTATATTTTCTGCTTGTATTTATCTTCTAATTAATGTTTTCTCTTTGTTTTCTTTTTTTTTTTTTGTCTTGAAATTTGAATATGAAAAAGAAAATACATAATTTATAGAACAACAACATGACTAGAATAATTCAACATTTATAATTTCCTCTCAAGATTTTTAAAAGAAGACAATCACTTGTTCCAAGAATCTGCTGACACGTCATTTCAACTCAGATATTAAATGATGTTTATGCATTGTAATGACCATGCATAAATACATGAAAAAATCAAATCATACATACCTTTTAGATTAAAATCCTTTATACTGTGATGACGCATGAGTGCAGGCAAATCCATTCTCTGTAATAATAAATATTAAAAGATTAACTTGTGTCTCATAACTCACAATACATCATTACAAATGTACATACAATGTAAGTGCAGTGCTGACTGCTGAATGAGCTTATTAAACATTTAAACAGTAGCATTAGAAATGGTCATAATGATTCTACATTCATTTATCATAAATTGCACTGAAATGAAAGAATATTTTCTAACCTTACTAGGAAAATGATAATAGTAACAAACTGATTAAGGCATAATACATACGATTGTTTTAGTCTAAGAGCTCATTGATAGCTGATTGAATCATGTGACAGAGTATTTGTAAATATTTACCCCCCCCCCCCTTCTATCTAGCTACTTCTATCTACACTACTTCTCTATTTTTCCGCACCCTATTTTTGTTTACATAAAATTGAATAAAATGTTTATAATTTAAGTCATTAGAACATTGTTTAAAGGGCGAAAAAGTGTAAAAATACACACATGTACAGTGTACAGTTTGTAGTTTACTTACATGTTCTCGCACATCATATATTCAAGTCCACGGTCGACGGTTCCTGTGGAATTATCCAATCAAACAGAGCAAATTTAACAGGAAAATATGTTATTACACTTTTACACAAGTAAGAATTGGTCAAATCATCCAAACAAGCTGAAGAAATCTTTCGATGCCTGGACTCTTCGTTGTTTACATTCTCAAATTCTTCCGGTGCTCGTTCACGGTTAGATCGTACGCCGTATTACTCGAAGTTTACAATGTAAATCTGTTTTTAGTAAAGAGAATGTTTTAGTTTCTATTAAAATTTTATAAATATTTTTTTTGTAAACATTTTATATTGTATTTCGTTTTTGTAAATTATTCTGAAATATGAATGAACCTTTGCTCGAATCTGATTGGCTGTAGGATACAGGATAGGATAGGATAGGATAGGATTGGATTAATTTCTATATGTTCCTATCGTGAATCCTCAATCCTGAATCCTATCCGATCCCATCCCATGTCAACTTGTGGGATAGCAGCACTGTACAATACATATTTAGTACTTGATTTAACATTTGGAAGGAATTTAAATTTTTTGAAAAATTTAAATCGTTTAAATCTCACTCTATTTGACCTCTGAGAGGTTTCAAAACATATTGTATGATGTTCTCTATCTGTTACAATACATATATAGAACTTGATTAAACATTCGGAAGCAATTTAAATTTTTTGAAAAATTTAAATCGTTAAAATCTTACTCTATTTGACCTCTGAGAGGTTTCAAAACACATTGTATGATGTTCTCTATTTGTTACAATACATATATAGTACTTGATTTAACATTTGGAAGCAATGTAAATTTTTTGAAAAATTTAAATCGTTTAAATCTCACTTTATTTGACCTTTGAGAGATTTCAAAACATATTATATGATGTTCTCTATCTGTCACAATACTTATATAATACTTGATTTTACATTTGGAAGCAATTTAAATTTTTTGAAAAATTTAAATCGTTAAAATCTTACTCTATTTGACCTCTGAGAGGTTTAAAAACACATTGTATGATGTTCTCTATCAGTTACAATACATATATAGTACTTGATTTTACATTTGGAAGGACTTTAAATTTTTTGAAAAATTAAATTCGTTTAAATCTCACTCTATTTGACCTCTGAGACGTATCAAAACACATTGTATGATGTTCTCTATCAGTTACAATACATATACAATACTTGATTTTACATTTGGAAGCAATTTAAATTTTTTGAAAAATTTAAATCGTTTAAATCTTACTCTATCTGACCTCTGAGAGGTTTCAAAACACATTGTATCATGTTCTATATTTGTTACAATACATATGTAGTACTTGTTTTAACATTTGGAAGCAATTTAAATTTTTTGAAATATTTAAATCGTTTAAATCTCACTCTATTTGACCTCTGAGAGGTTTCAAAACACATTGTATCATGTTCTCTATCTGTTACAATACATATTTAGTACTTGATTTTACATTTGGAAGCAATTTAATTTTTTTGAAAAAATTACATCGTTTAAATCTCACTCTATTTGACCTCTGAGAGGTTTCAAAACACATTGTATGATGTTCTCTATCTGCTACAATACATATTTAGTACTTGATTTAACATTTGGAAGGAATTTAAATTTTTTGAAAAATTTAAATCGTTTAAATCTCACTCTATTTGACCTCTGAGAGGTTTCAAAACATATTGTATGATGTTCTCTATCTGTTACAATACATATATAGAACTTGATTAAACATTCGGAAGCAATTTAAATTTTTTGAAAAATTTAAATCGTTAAAATCTCACTCTATTTGACCTCTGAGAGGTTTCAAAACACATGGTATGATGTTCTCTATCTGTAACAATACATATATAGTACTTGATTTTACATTGAAAGCAATTTAAATTTTTTGAAAAAGTTAAATCGTTTAAATCTCACTCTATTTGACCTCTGAGAGGTTTCAAACCATATTGTATGATGTTTTCTATCTGTTACAATACATATGTAGTACTTGATTTAACATTTGGAAGCAATTTAAATTTTTTTGAAAAAATTAAATCGTTAAAATCTCACTCTATTTAACCTCTGAGAGGTTTAAAACACATTGTATAATATTCTCTATTTGTCACAATACATTTATAGTACTTGATTTTACATTTTGAAGCAATTTAAATTTTAGAAAATTTAAATCTTTTAAATCTCACTCTATCTGACCTGTGAGAGGTTTCAAAACATATTGTATGATGCTCTCTATATCCCACAATACAAATATAGTATTTGATTTTACATTTGGAAGTAATTTAATTTTTTTGAAAATTTAAATCGTTTAAATCTCACTTTATTTAACATTTGAGCGATTTAAAAACACATTGTTTGATGATTTCTATTCGTCACAATTCAAATATAGCCCTCGATTTTTAAAAAAATTAAGTTGTTTAAGTGATAATTTATTTGACCTTTGAGAGATTTTGCAACATATAGTTTTATGTTTTCCATCTGTCCAAATACAGATTTACACAAAGCTACATCAATTACATAAATAATATTATTCTGAATGAAAATCCCAGTCAAAATCTTACCTCATTTCATCGAAAATTGGACGGAAGACCCACTCGTTGCTCGCAACGAGATCGTATCTAGTTATTATTATTATTATTAGGGTCTTCCGTCTTCAGCGGAAGACCCTTCTATTATTCTTCGGTTTCTTTTTTACCTTTATTAAGGTCTTCCGTCTTCAGCGGAAGACCTTATTGTTTTTCTTAGGTTTCTTTTCCACTATTTTTATTAAGGTCTTCCGTTTCCAACGGAAGACCTTCTACTGATTCTGAAGATTAAGATTATTCTTATTATTCTTTTTTTTTTTTCTTCCTAGACGCCACCTTTGAGGCCTCATATCTCGCTCATTTTTTAATGGATTTTGTTCAAATTTTCAGACATTATAGACGGTAATAAACTCTATCAGAATGTTGTCAATAATTTCAAAAAGTCACTTCCGGTTTTGAGTTATTTCCCTTTAAACGAAAAATTATAGGCTTTCATTTCCAGACAAAGGCTCAGAGACCACTAGAGCTGGAGCAGAAATTTTACTGGTTTTTGATAACAGAAGGATTGAAGTTGTGCACATCGGTTTTGGTATTTCGATTTCTCTATTCAAAATGGCGATATACAGGGTTCAAAAAATAGAACGCCTAAAAGAGCGAAAATTTACACATGTTTTCCTTTTTATCTTGAAAACTAAAAATATTTTGTTAAGACATGTTGAACAAAAGTTGTGCATAATTGCAAGGGCTTTCATTTAATACTATGGAAAAGGGGCTGGCCCCTAAAATAAGGGTCTCTGGAGCTTGAAAGTTTTTGCTTTATAACTCAAAAACGGTAAATATTTCGATCTAGATATATCGAGCAAAATTGTTCTTTAACACCCTTTTGATCTGATAGGAATGTTTATTTGTTCGAATATACCGGGGTTATTGCATAATATGCAGTCGAAAGCAGGTCAGGTAAACATGTAGCGTTTTCATTCGGCAAGTAAATCTGACCTCAACATGTGTATAACTTGCTGTAAATAATATACCCTACGGTATTTTATGTTGATTTTCTTCAAAATAAGGTTTTAAACGTGTTTTATGATTAACTATTAAATCATGTATTACAACTACTTTTTCTATTTTTCTTTATAAAATTTAATTAGTTTTATAGTGAACACGTCTTTAAAAGCGGAAGATATAAAATCTACCTTTCTACGTTTATCATTGTAACAAACTATATAATTAATCTTAAACTTTATACATTGAATAATTCACGATCATTAGTTGTATACATATTACGATCCCATTGTTTAGCGAGATGTTTTACAGTTATATAATCAAAGCCGCAAATCCCACGCTGTCGATCTACATGTAGGTCACGAGTGTACCAGGCACCTGTGGACATAAACAAAGCAAGTGTTTGTGATTGTATTAGACCATTGTGTAGAAAGACCTAACAATTAATAGAAAACTGTGTTTTTAATTACATCGCGTTTCAATAAGATTATTTTACCCATCTTTCATATTTAATCGTAATTCCAAACACTGGTGCATAAAATCATTTTGAACTGTGTTCGCTTTCTTTAGCCTGTTCTCGCAAAATAAAAAAAAAACTCTATTCTGTGTTAATGTATTTTATTTCAATTGTAATTGAGAAGGGGCTTCGGCAAATAATTATAATTAGTGATGGATAGTGATAGGTAATATTTTACATGTACGTTTTATTTTTACCATGATCACTCTTTTGTTTCTCCATTTACCGAGGTATCATTTTTTTTAAAGATTAAATAAACATTGAACATAAAAAGTAATTTACAATATACTATTGTTCAGGTATTTGTAATACCGGTATAGCAAACAGGTTATATCCAGCTTTGTCACTTTGTGTCTAAAGTTGTGTTGCCCGGTCCTCGTTTACAAGGACGTGGTTGCAGAGAACAGTGGGCATATATGAAAATCCATTGTGTACTCCGATAGTTACAAATGGAAAATTGGGTTTAAAATATGTCGTTTCTTTCATATCATTTCATTTCACTCTATTTCAGCTTGTTTAAATCAATCGTAATCGCTTGTACATTTAGTCATTGTAAGTTTTATGTATTTTGATAGCCGAATAAACACTAGCTTGGTTTGCAATCCCCCCCCCTGTTTTATCGAGGTGGATATATTGTTTTATGAATATTAAACTTACATGTACGCATGCATTGTAGTTGTAAGTGGAGGTGACGTTTCTAATTCACGGGAAAACATCCAACGTTAAATTAAGCACTTTCGAGTATGCAGTTATTTGCTACTTAACTTTAAAATGTTATTGAACAAAAATATACTTTTTCGTTGAATAAACAGAATATCTCAACATTGCACATTTTGACATGCTTGTACATGTTCAGTCGATGTAAGTATAAATATACATGAATGCACTTTGCCTAGAATAACGGCCAAAATATATACATCCAGAGTTTAAGAATACGATTTTTTAAAAATTGAAAATTCGTTAATGCTATTTATCATTAACCAGTATCTCGACGTTAAAACATCAATTTTAATTCTTTACCTAACGTCCTTCCGGTCAGTCATTGTTAATGTTGGTGACATGAAATGTAGATACTAAGGTCTCAGTAAATACAAGGAAAAATGTTATGTATTATTAAGTCGTTATATAAGAATGTTAGAGCCTGTATAAAACACCAAGGTACATTGACTGATACATTTCGTATATCTGCGGGTGTTCTGCAGGGAGAAATATTATCGCCTGTACTATTTTCCATGTATCTGAATGATTTTGAACGACATTTTATTGAAAATAACTGTGCTTCAGTTGAACTTCAAATGATTAATTTGTTTCTAATAATGTACGCAGATGATACAGTTTTAATAGCGGAATCAGTTGAAAGTTTACAAGAAATGTTAAACACTCTGTATAGCTATACAAAAGAATGGAATTTAACTGTAAATGTACAAAAAACGAAAATTGTAGTTTTTAGAAATGGAAAGTATGTAAGAGATGAAGAAAAATGGACATATAATGGTAAAAATGTAGAAGTTGTAAATCAATTTAATTATTTAGGATTATTATTTAACTATAATGGTAAATTCTTATCTACCCAGAAGCACTGTGCAACACAAGGTAACAAGGCATTGTTTAGTATTTGTAGTAAGATGAAAGATTTAAATTTCAATGTTGAGACTCAAATTAATGTTTTTGATACTTATGTTAAAAGTGTGTTATGCTATGGAGCTGAAATTTGGGGTTTTCACAAAGGTCCAGATGTTGAAAGAGTACATATTAATTTTTGTAAAAGAATACTTGGTGTAAGAAAAAATACCTGTAATAGTGCTGTTTATTATGAGTTAGGTAGAATACCACTAGATATATACAGAAAGCGCAGAATATTAAAATATTGGTTAAAATTAAGAAAAAGTAATAATTGTATTTTGAGTGCATGTTATCAAGATATGGTAGAGAATAAAGATCCCTGGGTTATGAGTATAAAAAATGAAATGTACACTCTAGGTTTAGCTGACTTGTTTCATAGTAATCAAAAAGATAGCATTTTATTAGACATAACATACAATAGAATGTGTGACGTTTTTAAACAGAAGGCTATATCTGATATATGTAAGTCACCAAAATGTATGTTATATAAGCATTTCGTTGATTATTTTTGTTTACAAGGTTATTTAAAGAAACCCATCCATGTAAAATATAGAAAAGCAATTTCATGTCTCAGACTTTCAGCACATAATTTAAAGATTGAAACTGGAAGATACGAGAACTTAATAAGGAGTGATAGGAAATCTGTTCTGTGTAATTTAAACGATATTGAAGACAAATTTCATTTTTTATTCATTTGTCCAGTTTTTCACGATTTAAGAAACAAGTTCATCAAACATTAGGCCAAAATAAAAAATACCTTTGTTTCCCCTAACGCGACCGACTCAATTAAATCGCGCCGATTGAAAAGATTTTTTAAATAAGTTGATTCAAATATTTTTTTTATTGTTAACCAAATTTTATGAAATGCAATGTCATCAAAATTCAGTTTTTATCAGAACGGCCGATATTGTTCTACAAAGATTTTCAAGCATTTGTTGGAAACAAAATGGCGCCCAGATGTGATTAGAGAGAATTAGTTCTTCATAAAACAACGGCGACGTTTCAATCTTATGCATTTATCTATTTAGAATTCTTCACTCTTGAAACAATTTGATAATAAAATTTACCATGACTACATGTAATTAAGAGTGTTTCGGAGGTGTCTTGGCGTCTACATGTAAGTGAATAAATTTCGAAAGGGACGTTAAACAACAAACAAACAACTCTGACTGTTGAATTTAAGGTACGTAATACATAGAAAGGCCCACCTCATGAGCAGATGCAGGGCCAACCTCGTGAACACATCATTCAATTTCACTGCATTTTATTTCATTTTAGTTTATCTTTGTTCCTATGTTTATTATATGCCATTATGGAACCATAGGAATTGTTGTCTGCATATTCATCTTTATAAATATAATTCAGATGTCCTTTCTTCATGCTTTTATTTTTGGGTTAATCTTCGTGATTGTAAAATTGAATATAGCATTTTTATCATTTGTAGACTAATGATTGTTTACATACTCTTCCCAGATAGTTTTGGAATCATGATCGGTTTCCTCAGAAGTCCTGTGTATTTTTCTTAAATTAGGTCCTTGAAGATGGGTTGTTTCTTTGCTTTTAATCCCTTCGAGATTTGTTGGGACGACATTTAATCATAATTTTCCCATTGCTTCAAATTCAGCACTTTTTTGCCATAAAGCAGTGGTGGATCTTTATTGAGCCAGCATCTTCTTAGACACTAGACATAAGTTTTTATGGTCCCTTTTGAAGGACCGCTTTCAACCTTCCTCATTGGGATTTGAACCTGCGACTTAAAATTAATCGCTGACTTCTTAACTCCAAAGGAAATGCTCTAGAACCACTGCAAATGCTATGGCCCTCAAAGTACATTGATTGTCTACAAGCACTGGAGGAACGGTTTGAAAAAAATTGCCAAGTCTTTGCGTATTTGAGATTCTTGTCTTTTTTTATTCGATTAATATACAATTATGTACTCTGGCGTGAGATGGTTCACAAGTTCAACTGAATATCAGTTGTGAATTAATTAAATGAATAATGAATTTTGCTTTTAAACGGCATATGTATGATACTTAGCATTTTGTTCACAAATTGCCTTCTTTTGTACTTTTCCTATTTATAAAGGTAATTTTCCATAACATTTTATAATATATTTTCAAAGCTGCTTTTAGAAAAATAAAATTGTTTACCTACCTACCGACCCAACTTGAGAATTTAGGGTCGGGTTAGGGGAAACAAAGATATTTTTAATTCCGGCCTTACTACTCCCGAAGACCAAGTGTCTTCAAGTTAATACAATTATTCTGTAGTACAAATACCAAAGATGTAAATCAGTTAGGGAAATATATATATTATGCTAATAAATTACGAATGGAATGTTTAAATCAATTAGCTATATAATAAAATGTATGTACATGTATTACTTGTTGGTAAGTTTATAACATGTTATTGTACTATGTATGTAATTGATAAATACAATGTTGTACTTATGATGCTTATGGGATGTACGTCCCACGGAATAAAGAACTGAATACAAGGTCTCAGTAAATAATTTCACCTTAATTATCTTCATCGTCATTCGGTGTTTTCATCATTAGAAATAAATTGTTTGAGGACGTCTTGTTTTCTCTTCTCACATTGGTAACGCGTAGGAAAAAGTTTTTAAACAAAGCAAACGGCATTTTACAAAAAAGGAAAACGAGAAGAAAAAAAAAACGTGTCTATTTAGATTAAAAACACAACGCATCAATTTGTATTTGATTAATCCACATACGTTTTTTCCTTTCTCCCATGCATTTCGACTATACGGAAAAAAAGAATCAGCAAATCCTTTGGTAATATTAAAAGAAAAAGGTGTTGTACCTTCAAAAGACACTATATCCCACAGGCCTTTAGATCGCTTAGAAAAAAAAAATTGTGTGTATTTTTTTCCAACACCTCAATTTTTTTTCTAAGCGATCTAAAGGCTTATGCTATATCCGAACAGTTATTACAGAGACTACCAAATATATCACGGCGTCCCTGAAAGAATTATTTTTAAATATTTCAATAAATTCTAATTTAGTTCAAAGAAAGCCACGCTGTTGTATACAAACATTCCAAAAATAATCTTTCATGTTTCATGGACCGACACGTGGTTAAATTTCCTCTCATCACTATAAGTACCCCCCTTTAACATGTTTAAAATGAATATACAATGTCTTCCTTCTGCATGAGCCGAGAATGTTAGTTGGTTGATTTGTTTTTGTACATGCGTATATACATGTAGATTAAGGCTGGTGTTTAATTCCGAAAGAAAGTCACAACCTATTTTTTTATGTAAACCAATAATTATTCTATGCCCCGCCATGAATATGGCTTGGGATATAATGTTTGT
>NW_026930574.1:0-44329 GCF_032062105.1 Saccostrea cuccullata
CCCTTTACTTCGTCCAACAAACGTCAACGGCTGGGAAATCAACGCTACTGCATTATGGGTAACCTGGGATCCGATGCCAAACACAAGAGAGGCTATCAAAGGGGTTATTCAAGGCTATGAGGTGTGTAAAATAAGAATTGTTCTTTTTTATTCAAAGAATAAAAAGCATTGCATCATATCAGTCAAATTCTATCATTTTGGCTGTGGCGATATATAAATTCATTTTCAACTGGAAAATTTCACAAATTAAACGATTTTTATAGATTAATGTAGAAGATGCCAATAACCCTAACCGTAAGGGTGTTACCGCCTATCACTATGGGTATATGTCAGGAAATAATGTCATAGGACTGGAACCCAACACCGACTACTGGGTGACCGTACAAGTGTTTAACACGGCAGGAGAAAGTAATCCTAGCGAAAAACAGCTTCTGGGCACATGCTTAAACCGTAGGGATATGATGTTTTTTTAATTATACCTGATTTATGTTTAATAAAAATATTCAGCTGAGAAAAGTATAGTCAAGATTCATATTAAAATGTCCTTAAGAAATCCAATAAAGTACTTTAACTGACATCAGAATTGTGTATCATACAGATCTATTCCATGAATTTATTCATATTCATAAAACAAATTGCTCTTGCCAACTATCAGTATAGGAGCAAGGAAATCATTTAATATATAAACAGTAAGGTAACATAGAAAAATAATCGAGAATGCTTCCGCGTTTGTCTTACTTCTAGCGCCATTACTGTATCCCGAGTTTGTAGACATCCTGTCAGATGGACCTAACAGCGTGTATGTTAAATGGAGAGGCGTGTCCACAGGACTGTTTGAAGAAACTCTCAGAGGTTACAAGGTATATAAAAGGGAATGAATTGTCTGTGAGACTTTAAGGAATATTAGAAGAATTGCATTTTTATGCGTCGTTTGGTTTTCACTTGTTTCACTTCTAGATACGATGGTGGCTTCTTGGAGAAAATATCAAATCAGCTAATGATACTATTGTTGGTAAACAAACCCACGGGGTGGTGTATGGAATAGCCAAAGGATATGTCTATGCCCTCCGTGTACTTGGTTTTAGCAAGGGTGGAGACGGTAAAATGAGTCCCACACAGTATTTTACTTTAGGTAAACTTCAATCTCAAAATATGAGTGCATAAAATTATTTTTGGAAAAAAAGTTTTCTGTAATACCATTAATAATATCCGTATTAACTGTAATCATAATAATTTATTATTATACCCCCCGCTTGAAAAGCGGGAGGGTATATAGTAATCGTTAATTCCGTCCGTCCGTCTGTCTGTACGTCCGTCCGTCTGTTTGGGGTACCCATCCCTTATCCGCAACTCCTCTCATACCACTGAATGAAATTTGTTGAAACTTTCACAGAATCTTTATTACATATTGCCATTATGCACCTCCTATTTTACTTTTTGATCCGACACATATTTTGGGTTTTCCGGCCACAGCAAAACATGGACTTTGCCATTATAACTATATGGAGGCGGGGGGTATCATTTAGTGAGCTCATCGCTCACAGTACCTCTAGTTTATATTTATATTCTTTGTTTAAGTGTATATTTAATTAAAACGATTTTGCTCTGTCTTTGTAGGTGGTAGAGTGCACGTTGACTCGAGAATATCCGTTATAAAATTGGCGGGAACATCACTTAGCCCATCCCTAGTCATCCTCTGCTTTCTTTGTTTTGTTCAGTTTATCCTTTAATCATCTCACCAAAGATCCACGACAAATCCAAAGGATATAGAAATCCATATAATTATTCTATTTTCATTTTCGATGTATTTTACTTTTAAACATTGTAGATTCATACTAACTTTTATACAATTAGTTTTTTATGCATTTAGTATAGTGTTGTATTATTATACCCCCCGCTTGAAAAGCGGGAGGGTATATAGTAATCGTTAATTCCGTCCGTCCGTCTGTACGTCCGTCCGTCCGTCCGTCTGTCTGTCCGTCCGTCCGTCCGTCCGTCTGTTACGCTTTGGGGTACCCATCTCTTATCCGCAACTCCTCTCATACCACTGAATGAAAATTGATGAAACTTTCACAGAATCTTTATTACATATTGCCATTGTGCACCTCCTATTTTACTTTTTGATCCGACACATATTTTGGGTTTCCCGGCCACAGGAAATCATGGACTTTTTCACCAGTTATAACCATATTGGAGGCGGGGGGTATCATTTAGTGAGCTCATCGCTCACAGTACCTCTAGTTTTCTCACAGTAATTGTTTTTAATAGTCCCATGTTACTGTGCATTAAACAATAGAATATTAGATGTTAAAATGTTTCTTTATTGATGCATTTATTTGAAGTAACTAGTAACCGGGTGGGTTTACACCTGGTAGTTAAATTACTGCATGTGTACATAAATTGGTGTATTCATAATTAAGCACCATCACTCTGTATTGAGTTGGCGTATTCGTCAATTTGTGACACACACTTCCGCACTTTATATTGTATTTATATATGATTTCTTGGCGGTATTCATAAATTAGCGCATCAATGTCTGTGCCAAAGCCGCTAAAATATTAAGCCTGCATTTTTATGAATATATACAGTTCATTTACCGTGTAGAAATCTGTTGCTAGCCTTAAAAGATCTGGTGTCAATTTAACCATCATGCAGAAATGTTGATGCAGTTTCTTGTGAAGTGAAATAAAACTGTTGATGGATGCCTAAACATGCTCAGGAAATAATTTACTTGTTTTTGATATATAATTTAATTATCTAAGATTTTTGGATGGGGGTTTGACATTAATTAAAGAAACCATTATAGTCGGTATAAAAAGTGAATAGAATTCGGTTTCCCTGATTTTATTGATTATTTTTCAAACATGAAACGTTTCTTGTGTTTTTTGCGTTCGTTCTAATAAGCTTGTTTGGATCGCATCACAAGCTTTCCCAGTTCTTATAGACGGAAATATAAAGAACTCATCAGGTATAAAAAGTGAATAGAATTCGGTTTGCCTGATTTTCTTTATTATTTTTCAAACATGAAGCATGTATCGTGTTTCTCGTTTGTTGTAATAAGTTTGTTTGGGTCCCACGCTTTCTCAATTCTAACAGACGGCAATGTGAAGAACTCAACAGACTTAGACTTCGGTTCACTTGATACTAAACACGTCGATGTATTTCGACAGTTACTAAATCAAGAGACCTTGATCCGAATGACATTGGTGAAAAATGTCCACGCACTGATGAAAGACATGGTGTCCCTTCAACAAAGTCTCGTGTCTTCAGAAAGCGAGATATCTTCGCTGAAAGAAACAACCACCAGAGAAATATCCGAGTTGAAGAAAGAGGTGCGATCGCTTAAGCTGGAAAACAATCGATTAAGCAACAAAGTTACCAAATGTAATGAGAATATTGAGTCTTTAACAGAAAATTTAACAGTGGTGGACGCCAGTCGCCGAGTGTTCGAAACACAGCTGCTAAAGGAAAAACAGGTGTTTGAACAGAACACGTCCGGTATCTTAGCAGACATTAAAACTGAAGTTCGGTATTTGTCCATTACGCTTCTGGACCTCCACAAACACAGTCTGGAAATCGACAAGAATATTCCAGAACTCATTGACAACAGATACAAATTGATATCAGGGAGACTTAATGATTCTCTGGAGGCTTATAACACAGAACTGAGATCAGCCAATGATAAACTGAGTTTGGCTCTAACTGACCTTCAAAAAAATCAACAGACCATGATCGACAGATTCCTTATCTGGTTAGTACAATATAAAATCAAAGTACTGAAAGTACTGTTAGACGGAGGCTTCATGTATGAGAGAACACAAAAAAGAAATATACATTGCTGTTAAGAATATTATGAGGAATAATGTGTAGTTTTTTTTTCAATTCAACATTTTTTAAAAGGATACTCCAATATTCATGAGATTGTTGGGATATTATAATTTCATCTTCACCTTGATTAAAATTCACTGTTATTTAGATCAGATACTTTCAATATTAAACCTTTCAACGTAAGAAACAGTAATTGACTAGGCCTGGTTGACATAAAACTTAGACGGGCTAACTTTTTATCTCAGTCTCACTTAAGGAATATATAGTGAGACTGAGATCAAAAGTGAGCCTGTCTAAATTTTATGCCCCCAGGCCCGGTTTGATGAATGTAGGTCTAGTATGTTCTGGTCATGAGCCCACTGGCGGAATTAAAAGGGGCTCCAGGCCCCCTAGGCCTCCCTTTTGAGTCCAAAAATACACAATATTTGATAAATGAATGTTTTAATTGTGGCTCTGGGCCCCTTCCTTGACCTCAAACTGGTCCCCCTTTTTCAGAATTTCTGGATTCAGCACTAGGCCTCAGCCAGTCGGGAGTTTCCATATTTCAAGATATTTTATTTATAGGTCACAGAGACCTACTGTTAACATAATAACATGTGTGTATGACATGTAACAGCTACCAAAATCAAAATTTCTCGGCCTTATTGTAATAGTGTTTTGATATGAGCCAACATGGAAAAAGAAGCAGCCAGATAATTGGACATGAACAAAATAATACTTGTATAATATTGTACAGTTTGTCTTAAATCTTTGTGATACAAAATGGGGTGACCTAGCTTGAAAGCAACACAGAATTTTTTTTAAGTAATACAACTTCATTAACATGCAAAAAATGTTCGTGCAAGAACACAATTTTTTTAGTGGAATAAAATATTATACTTTCTTACTTTATGTAAACAGAACAATAAAATTCATAAGACTTGTTATTTCACAAGTTTAAATTGTCTTTGGAGAACTATAGTATCGCTTACAATAACAAAGAAATATCTTGACAAATTTGACAATCAATATTTCTGGAAGTATTAAATGTAGTATTTTATCATATGACAGATTTAACCCAAAAAATGTCTTTCTTTACTCATATACCAGTGGAAATGGTTGTCCTTTTCAGTTTATCTGTTTAAAACAATCATTAACAATGAGAAATGATTACAAATTACGTGGAGAAAAATTTATAAATATATAACTATGATTTCTGCTTTTCAGTAACTCTGTTAAAACAATCACTTTACCAATGATGTAGGGTAAAAAAAAATTGACATGAATACCAATGATAAGAAATACATGTAATCTTGTATATAAAACAAATAATTAAAGTTTGAGATGTGAAAGAGGTAAAACACAAGTATCAAATGCAAATAAGGATAAAAGATATGACAATAAGACAACTTATCAAATGCAAATAAGGATAAAAGATATAACAATAAGACAACTTATTTTCAGAAGATATAATTTTTAATTATTAATCAGGATACAATGTGATAAATCATATAAATCCTATGAACCAAGATTTAGGTTGTAACCAAGGGTCAAACGTTACAAATGCATATCGATCTCAATATCAGAGTTTGTTTCTCTCTTATCTAATGTGAGGGTACGCCAAACACTCAAACCGCTTGAAGAAAGTGTAAATTTATTTTAATGTGTTTCCTAAAATTATACATATCAAATAAACAATTCAAAACTAGACTGTAAATATTCCTACAGATAAAAATACTATGCATTTGTTTATTCATAGATCCTTGTCAGATTACAAAACTCACAAGAAACCTATTGACGCAAGCGTCAAAAATCGGCCGCAAACCAATTTATCGGTCCTTTCAAGAAGAAATTAGAAAAAGGAATGAAAAATGAGATTACAAACAGCAATCAAGCACAAAAAATTCCATTAAAACTGAAATGCTTGATCTATTATTAAAATATCTTATATTTATCCCTGCGACATAAAACATTTGCATGCGACATTGCAGGATTTTCTTCAATACATAATACAGGTACATTGCATAGTCATCTGCGTCTCCACACTTAGTTTGATACAAGCGAATTCTGGTGGAAATTTTTACAATTAAATATAAAACTTAAGTTTAAACTTATCTGTAATTAGAGATAGTTTTTACTTTAATAAAAGAAACAATTGATAAGTGGGGCTCCTCGAACACTCTCCGTGGATGTTACCCCCCCCCCCCCCCAAATTCCCTCTAGATCCGCCACTACATTTCTTCTCGTTCTTGTTTTGGTGTTAGAATCGGCGGGAAAAGGTTCGGCATATTGTAAAACGCGCTTTATCATAGTCTGTTGGAACAAATCTCCTAATATTCTGTCTGATAAAAAATTCATAGTAAATCACATCTTCTATACATATTCCGTAGGAAATGTATTTATATACACGTCATTTTAAATATATTCGACAAATCCTGTTTATTTAGAAAAAGTAGAACTGTTTGTTTATACTTGTATGTGACGCGATCTTTGTTTTAGACTATGCCTATCCTGGCGGCCCGTGTACCAGTGAAACTCTTGGGAATTCTATTTTTAGAGCGACTCTGGTAATGAAAACAATTCCACCGATAGATGGTGCTTGGTGAATCCACATTGTTTACATTCTTGGGCAAGACAATCCCTATACACGGAGGCTGTCATCCAGCCTCCGTCTTAAAATGCAAGTTTTGTTGTTAGCTTTTAAAAAGATGTCTAGTTAAATAACTCAAAAAATATTGAAATTTGTTAATTTTTTAGCTCTACTGGTCAGAGACCAGAAGAGCTTATGCGATAGTAATGCGTCCGGCGTCCGTCCGTCTGTCCGTCTGTCTGTCTGTCCGTCTGTCTGTAAACAATTTTTCTACATGCTACTCCTCCTACAGTTTTGGTCTAATTTCAGTATAACTTGGCACACAAGTAGACTACACTAAGATACATAATTCTGTATATCGGTTTTTGATTTCGATGAACGGTGTTGCCGTGGTTACTAAAAATAGAAATTTCTGTGAAATTCTTTCAAAATGCTACTCCTCCTACAGTTTTGGTCTGATTTCAGTATAACTTGGCAAACAAGTAGAATACACTAAGATACATAATTCTGTGTATCGGTTTTTGATTTCAATGAATGGTGTTGTGTTACTAAAAATAGAAATATCTGTAAAATTGTTTCAAAATGCTTATCCTCCTACAGTTTTGGTCTGATTTCAATATAACTTGGCACACAAGTAGACTACACTAAGATACATAATTCTGTGTACCGGTTTTTGATTTCGATGAACGGTGTTGCCGTGGTTACAAAAAATAGAAATATCTGTAAAATTGTTTCAAAATGCTACTCCTCCTACAGTTTTGGTCTGATTTCAGTATAACTTGGCACACAAGTAGAATACTCTAAGATACATAATTCTGTATATCGAATTTTAATTTTGATGAACGGTGTTGCTGTGGTTACTAAAAATAGAAATTTCTGTGAAATTCTTTCAAAATGCTACTCCTCCTACAGTGCTCTTCCTTTGCTATAAGTTCAAACCAGTAGAGCTTCAGTCTCGACAGAGACTTCTGGTTTTCTATTTATAATGATTAAAATTTTAGAGTACTTTTTAGCCCTGCTAGCCGAAATCTTTCCCTTACTTGTGGTTTTTAATCTAATTTTCCTTACATTTTGGACAAATGCTTGATATTTCAAAAGAAATTTTTAAAAATCGCCCTTACGGCATATGTCATGCAAAGACTTCTGTTTTTTCCTTGGAATATTACATCAACATGTTTTTTTTTCACTATCATAAACAACAAGCATTCTGAGAGTGTTGCCTTAGCAATACTAGTCCCCTATCAGCAAGCGTAACCTGGTTCCCATTTGAATTTGAAAATGCCTTGATTCCTGCAAATATCACTGAATCGGAACAAAATGCAAACTTGATCTTAAACTCATGAAGGTAGTGTCAAATACCAAAAGTTAGTTCAATATACCGGTATATAAGCGTTTGGAAAGAAATTGCGAATAACCCCTTTTCCGCTAGCTATTCAGGGTTTCTAATACGCTACTCATTAACCCTGGGCTTACGGTGTTAAAAAGCTGTTTTTTCTCAAGTTGTGATATGGGTGGATCACATCGTTCCTGTGATAGACAACCAAGTGAGACAGACTGACAGATAGACTGACGGACGGACGGACAGACATACTGACAGACGCTTATAAAAAAAAAACCTATAGTCCCCTCCGTTTTCATCAGTATATAGGGGAATATTTAAACGACGATAAAATCTTAATTTACTACATAACATAACAGAAGATTTAACATACGAAAACAGTGAGAAACTAGAGCAAAGCTCGTTGCAAAGCAACGAGAAGGTCTTCCGTCCTGTTTTGACTGGAAGTGACGTCATCAAAAAGAAAGCAATGAGCTTAGTCGTCTCCAGTCACTTTATAATTTCAATTTTGCATCAAAACCTTAAATAAGAAGCTATTTTTGGCTACTTCCGGTTTGACCGGAAGTGATGTCGATGGACAGAAAATTAAGTTTTGTGCTTCTTGTGATATATGTTACCCAAAAACTTGTCAAGAACAGCAAAAATATGCATTTTCTGACTACTTCCGGTTTGACCGGAAGTGACGTCGCCGGACGCATTTTGACGACTTCATTAGATTTAACTTGACATTTTGAACAACATTGCTTCTTGGGTGTATAACAAATTCTCAATACTTTTTGAGATATCTGGAAAAAACTTTTGGCCCCTCTAGATCCCTTAATTTAGGGGTCAGCCCTTTTTTCGAGATATCATTCAAAAGATCTTGTAATTCTGCACAAATTTTGTTCTATATGTTTTAACAAAATATTTTTAGTTTAGAAGATAAAAAGCAAAATATGTGTAAATTTTCGCTCTTTTTGGCGTTCTAATTTTTGACCCCTATATAGCACCATCTTGAATAGAGAAATCGAAAAACAAAAACCACTATGCACAACTTCAATCCTTCTATTATCTAAAATCAGTAGAATTTTTGCTCCAGCTTTAGCCGTCTCTGAGCCTTTGTCTGGAAACGAAAGCCTATAAATTTTCGTTTAAAGGGAAATAACTCAAAACCGGAAGTGACTTTTTGAAATTTTAGTCATCATTCTGATAGAATTTAGTGTCGTCTATCAACTCTGAAAATTTGAGCAAAATCCATCGAGAAATGAGTGAAATATGAGGCCTCAAAGTTGGCGTCTAGGAAAAGGAATAAAAAAGAATAATAAGAATAATCTTAATCATCAGAATCAGTAGAAGGTCTTCCGTTGGAAACGGAAGACCTTAATAATTAACATACCCCACCTTATCTTCGTTATTCTGTTTTTACAGATCATATGAACAACACAATGGAAGACTTACAATCGGAACTCAAACAGACTCGGTATGAACAATTAAAACTCTCGTCTTCTATGTCATCTCTTAGGTGTTCCGACTGAATTATACCAATAGGCAGTGTGGTATGTATTTAAAAACAGATAAATGATAATTTTTTTAGCATTGTACATTTTGTTTAAGTGGGGCTTCTGTATCATTTACGGCGTTATCTATAAAGGATGGGTATTCGCTTTAACAAAAGAATTGACCTATAGGAGAGAACAATTTCCCGGAAAAAGTGACATTTAAAATTCAATCTTTATTTGTTGTTTTCTACCGGATATATGTCTAAATTTTTTTAATTTGTTTTTTGTACCTAAAATTTATTATTTACAACTTTACACTTATCCTCCAAAGTTGATCGAAACACCATTTTGTCCTTTAAAGCGTTGATTTTTGCATGAATTTTGGCCTTAAAGTCCATCAGGGCAGGCCTGCCACTAAATAAAATAATGATATTTTGATAGGTTAGGATGTAAGGAATAATTTAAGATAAGATTTTTTTAGGGGCACCCCTGCCCTGGGGTCGAAATTCACAAAAAAACCTACAAAAAATAAGGAAACCAGATTTTCAACATCTTCTCAAAATTTATGTCATGTATTCTTATAGTCAGACTAGCTCAATTGATATATGCGCTGACTTTTACACCTTGGATACTCTCTTTTTAAAGTCGGGGGTTCGAATCCACCAGGTACAACACTTATAAAGTTTTAAATTTCGCCTTTTCAAAGACTATTTTAATTTTTTTTATAGACTTGTGTATTTTTCCTTCAATTGTTTATCCCTTATGCATTCCCATTCTTGATATAAGAAACACTAAAGAGATATCAAATCGTAACAATCCAATGTACAATTGTCAGTCAGGTGGAACGAACCTCAGTATAAGCACACTTTCTCCGAGGACAAGAATAACTCACTATGTGTTACTCAATACAGGTATTCCTGGCAGCATTGAGCTGCGATGAATTTCAATTGTATATATCCCTTAGAATTTAATCACATTGATTTTGGCTTCATATTTCAGTAAATGCACTCACTTGGATTTCATGTAGGCCTTTATAATTTGCACACATTAAAGACAAGTTTTTTTTATTATATCCACGGATAAATAGCCTAGACATTAAGAATAGAATTTCAGAGGCAGTAGACATTACCTTTATGCACAATGAGAAGTAAAGACAAGTATCAATTATTACATTTGGAGATAACAAACTCAGAAAATCAATAAAAAGGGTTCCTCCTATCTCTACTCACTGAAATAAAGATTTAGGAAAAACAAATTGTTATATGTATTCAGCCTAATGTCATTAATCAGAACGGAAATCGACAAGCTTTTTGTAGAGAATAAAACCAAGCCCGGTCCTATAGGTCAGATCCCTACTTATAATGAAGTGATCCTTCTCACTTCTCTATGCTGAAAAATCATTTAAAATTGTAGTCACTAAATAGCAAAATTGATCCCAACTTGGAATTAACATTTATTTTATTGATAATTACCCTACACCTTTCTATAGTTTACTAAATACTATTATTCATACACAATTGATGTTTGTGGAATTACGATTTAGTTTTTGTTTGTTATCCCTAACTTTTTGAACTTTGAATTCACTCTTAAATACCAATAATTTAATTAAAAATTAATTAATATTTATAGTTTGATTTAGTAGTAATTTAATACTAAATTAAATTAAATAAATACTCAAATCAATTGAAAGTAAAGTGAAATATTTCTATTGTGTTTTTTAGGTGTGTCAACAAAAGTAGCCTTCACCGCGGGTATAACGTCACAGGACACTTCATGGAGCGGAAGTACACTGGTTTTCCCCAAGATAATATTTAATACAGGTGGAGGTTACAATCCCACTACAGGGATGTTCACGGCCCCCGTGGACGGGCACTACGTCTTCTTTGTCTGTGTACAGAGTTATAATACAAATGAAATTTGGGTGGACATTGTATTGAATGGAGAATCTCAGGTCAGAACAATGGCGCACGACAAGCATGATAAGGATTATTTCGAGACAGGGGTTAACCTGGTTGTGTTAAGGCTAAATCAGGGAGACAAGGTGTGGGTCAAACGTAGTCGAGGCACAGGATACTATTCCGACTCTGTACCTATCACAACCTTCTCTGGATTCCTTTTGTAAAAAAAAAAAATGATTACCGTAAGGAAAGGATGAGGACAATGTGTCTATTGGTATAGTTATCAGATACTCACAAATTTATAAAAAGTCGATTTTTAATGTAATAGATTCCCCGAAAATATTCCGAGACATGCAGTTGGTTTCAGTCGAGTTTAATGATATGCATGTGTTTGAAAGAGGATCCAAAATAAATGAACTACTAGTATTTAATATTGCTTCCTACAAAAATTAGTTAATTATGATTTATTTGTCTCGTCTTGTATTTTAACTTTTTATATTTGTATAATCATGGGTCTTCTGATTTTATCAACTTTGTGAATTTAAGTGCACATTCAACTGCGATAGCAAGAACTTGGAATAAATTTGCATGTTCCCCGAACGTTTCGTTTCGTTATCAATCTTAACTATATGTATGCATCCCATTGTACGAGGTTGTACGAGTTATCGTCCTCGCACATAATGAGAAAGAATTTGCAAGAATAAATATTTAAACATCTTGCTTAAAATTCCAACTATCTTGGAAAGATTGGCTGACATAAAAGCAACCAAAAAAAAATTTCTCATTACAATTATGAAGCGAAATCCTGTGAGATTTCAGAACCTATAATTCATACTTTATAAGAAATATAAAGAAATAGTGCAAGAAATGTTAAAATTATTCGAATTTGAAATACAATAATTCACATTAATTTGGCAAATTTTTATAAGAATGAAAGATTTTAGTCTATATATAGAAGTCAATTATTCAATAATGATTTTAACAGTCATTTATTTGTACTACATGTAGAATTTGTACATGTACGAAAGATACAAATAGAAAATCGCCGTACATAAGCGAAAGCTAATTACTATAATAATTGTTGTGCATATTAAATGTTCACGTACTTAGCCAGAAGGCTGAAAATTTCAATATAAGATGTAAAGTGCCTATATTATCATTACCGGCCGCCAGGAGACGGTCGGTTATATGATATGAAAGTTTGAAGTCGCTGCGCGTTTCTGCGGAGTTAAAACAATTTAAATAAAAATATTTAACATTAATATAATAGTATATTAAAAAGAGTGTCTAAATGTTTGACAAGAACGCACAATAAACATAAAATTAATTTTTTAATAAAGAATGACTGAGCCAGTGAGGTAAATATCTCATCCAATCCTAATATTGAGAAACTTAGACATGTTTGAGCAATATCCTATGCAGAGTTGTCGTTCGTTCCTCTCTCAGACACCTCTGCAATGGGCTCACGTCAAGATTTTTGACATTCTAACGTATAAAACGTGAAATTTGAAGGATTGTTTCAATTTAAATTAATAGTTTTGTATTGATTTAGTAAATTATCTATCTCAAAACTCAGACATAATCATAGAAATTGAATTATAATGAATTAAAACAAACGCACTATTTCTCGTGTTTACACTGTGTATACGCGAGCCAACGACAGAGGTATATACACGTATAAGCCGATGTTTGAGGTGCGGAGAAAATTAGGACATGTGTTGAGCATAGTCTAAAGCAAAGACCCCGTTATGTATATTGCACAATTTTACTTTTTCTTTTTAAACAGGATTTGTCGTACCTATTTATTTTAAAATGACGTGTATACATGTACATATATAAAAAATTTCAAAAATATGGTTAAATGTTAATTCATCAAAAGACTTAGCAGGCTACAGAATATTACAAGATTTGGCCCTTAGCCGACGAGGATAATGCACGTTTTACAATGTGCCAAGAATTTTCCCGCTACAACTCAAAGAAACTGAAAGAGAAGAAATGTAGTGGCGGATCTAGAGGGAGTTTAGTTTTTTCCTCCAAGTCCAAGAGAGAGCAAGGGGCCCCACATATTTGTTGCGTTTCTATTAAATTAAACATTTATAATGTCAGGTGGCAGCTGCAGCTATCATTAACGACTACATAACAAATTAAACAAGAAACATATATTGACGCAAGCGTCAAAAATCGGCCGCAAACCTATTAATTGTTCCTTTCATGAAGAAACTAAAGATCTGTTTTAAAATAATTATATCTTATATTTAACTGTTAATATATATAAATTATCCTCGTGACATTAAACGCTTGTGCACGACATTGCATGATTTTCTTAATTATATAATGCATGTTCAGTATTACATGTATACAGAAGCAAAGTACCCCTGGTCCTCAACAAACCGTGGGCTTGTATAATTAAGAGGCATTTACATTAAAAGTTTAAAACTAAAGTTTTATGTAATCTACAGCTAGATATGCAGTGTAGTTATAAATTTCCTTTTTTTCAGTACATGCTACAATTAAATCAGACATGGATGTAAAAATTAGCTATAAGATATTGATTTGGATTGTTGCTGTCCAGCTTCTATTTCAACTTCACGTATGTGTGTTACTTCATCATTCAATCTGTTCATTAAAGTTTCATTGAATCTTTTTTTTTATTTAAAAAAAACCTTCAAAAATGATATGATTCGCAAATACTTCATAATCCTTGCGTATGTGTTTGTCTAGCATGCTTTAATTTTGTCATACTTGAAAGTATGTATGGTGGAAGGAATTTTTATCCAAATGAAAGACCTGTGCAGTGGTCCTAGATAGGAGAGAGCATGTGGATAGGAATCTGTAAGCTTGTCTTACACAATTAGGAAAGGTTTAAACAATAAATATTATTTCCCAGTGCGGAGGGGTGTTTATGAAAAGCAAATTATTTTATTTACAATACATGAAAAATTATGAGAGCCTGCAGTTATGAAATAGTAGGAATTAAATTTTATGTGCAGGGATGAGAAATGGTACTTTCCCACACAAAGTCAATTGACATCTTCTTTAAAGAAAAATGTTAAAGACGGATAACTAGTATACAATTCAGAAAATGGTGTCTGGTAAAAATAAATAATACGCTGTAAACCTCAAAGATGAGAAGTTTTGTAATCTACCTTATGATGTGAAACGGTGTGTTCAATCTTAATAGCGATGACCTTAAAAACACGACAACCGTTGTCTATCCCTCAGAGAGAAGTAAGTCCTCCATGTTTACTAATTATTAAGTTGTGTGTTATTTTAGTTGACATTGCCATCTTGTCGCTCCGGAACATAGTGTTTGAGGACTTTTTGCATTGTGAAAATAAATTACGAACAATGATCAATCTAATAAACTGAATGAACAAAACGAATCGTGAACAAGGTAAAAACAATTGCCCTCTGGGAAAGCAGATGTGGGATCAGGAGCCAAGGAAGAGTAAGCATTCCCTGTTCACTAGGCCTAGTAATTATTGAAGTCAATTTTAGATTATTGCTGCATAGTGACCTGTTATACTTAATGAATATTTTGATTCGTTAAATATTCTTTTTTAGACTTGCATCCCAGATTTTGAATATTGTTGTGCACAGTAGTTTTCTTATTAACATAGATCAATGTCAAATGAATGTTGGTTTTTGAATGAATATAAGGTATTAGTTGATTCTTTCCTTTTTATTTTAAATGAAATAAGAAATCTAAGATTTTGAAAACTGCACTGTATGCAATAAACTGAAATATATCGTATTTTCAGCTGTCTCTGGATAAAGCTTTTTATAAATTATGTGGTATATGGAGATACTTTAAAGTTAAGAGATCCCGTTGACTTCATCAAACAGACTTCAAATGGAAATTAACAGTAGACATTTTAACCTCCTACTTGCGCATTTTACATCTCATAGATAAATTTTTGGTTATTTGAATTATCTCCTCTGGAAAGTTACAAAACACTGATGTACTTGTCAACACTTTTAAATAAAAAAAATCGTCAATTTTACAGTCCCCTTCCTTCGTCCAACAATGTCATCGGCTGAGAATAACGCTGCTGCATTATGGGTAACCTGGGATCCAATGTCAAATACAAGAGAGGCTATCAAAGGAGTTTTTCAAGGTTTTGAGGTCCGTTAAATAAAATTTATCCTGTTTCTCTTAATCAAAAGGATAACAAGCTTTGCGCATTAAGTTAAATTCTTTCATTTTGGGCACTCGCAATTTATAAATTCATTTTACGTCAATCTTTTTTTTTTTCATTTTACAAAAACGGATATTTCAGATTAATGTATCAGGTGCCAAGGACCCTAACCGTAAGGGGATATGATTTTTAGTATGTGCTTTATATATTCTCATTCAGTCATGAAAAAGGAGGGTATTGTCAAAGTATATCGTAAAATGTTGTTTGTATTACTTCCAGCGCCATTACTGTATCCCGAGGTTGTTGACATCCTGTCAGATGAGCCTAACAGAGTGTATGTCAAATGGAGAGGCGTGTCCGCGTGACTGTTTGAGTTACAAGGTAAGTAAAGGGGAAGATATTGTGAAATAGACCTTAAGGAATATTAGAAGAATTCTTTTTTTATGCGTTTTTTCGTTTTGCACTAGTTTCACTTCTATATGCGATGGTGGCTTCTTGGGAAAAAAATATCAAATCAGCTAATGATTATTCCATTGTTGGTAAACACACCCACGGGGTGTAATAGCCAAAGGTTATGTCTATGCCCTCTGTGTACTTGGTTTTAGCAAGGGAGGAAACGGTAAAATGAGTCTCACACAGTATTTTACTTTAGGTGAATTTCAATATTTAAATTCTAGTACATAAAATTATATTGGAGAAAGTTTTTTTGATTACCATTAACATCCATATTGTAATGACTAGATGCTATGGCGTAAAAGAAGTCGAACATGAGTTATCGTTCATATATCGAGTTATCGTTCATAAGATGCGTAATACGTCATCACTAGAGACCTATTCACTCGTACATGGAATATTCCACATGTGTTAAGATAAACAGAAATAAAATAAATATTCTTTAATCATATTTATTCGATTAGTAGTTTATATTTATTTCATATGTAATTTACAATGGGGTTATTATATATAAATCCCTATGCCGAAAATTGGAAATGTCAGTATATATAAACAATTTATCAATATAAATTAATCATCAAACATGGATTAATTATAGATAATCGTGGATTGATTTTAATGAAAAATAAAAGGAGTTGAGGTATAGTACTTGATATATTTTCTTTCTATATATTTATTTGTATTTCGGTTAATGCAGTTTGGTTGTTATGTGTATTGCGAATGGAGAATGTCCAGGGGGGGGGGGGGGGGTATTACCAACTGGAGACAGGCATCTATCGTTAAATGTGGTCATGTAAGAAACGAAAACCAAAGGTGTTTAAATGCTGCCTTAAGATCCTTGCTCCAATTTTTCACTCATGGGAACACTAACAATTGCCGTTGGAAAGCTGCTCGACACCCTGGGTCATTGAGCAGTGAGGGACCTTTTTCGTGCCAGCACCAACAGCGACAGGGAGGGGTGGAGCGGTTGTTTGACAGAGTTAAGGAGCCAACAACCACACTAAAATTATTGAATTATTAAATCTTATGCATATATTGTAAAGAAAATGGGGCCCTGGTCCCCTCCACAGTGAGGGACCTTTTTCGTGCCAGCACCAACTGCGACAAGGGACCTCGGTTTATACGGTCTCATTGGAGGACCGGTCTCCACGTCCTTCAGAGGGATTCAAACCTGCAACACAAGGATTATCTCCTTAATCCGCGACTTTAAAGCAGACTTTCTTACTTACTACTATTTCACACGGCGACGCAGATTTCAGTGGCGAATCCAGGAATCTTGAAAAGGGAAAAAAGGGGGGGGGGGAGGTGCTGTTGTTTACCAGAGTTAAGAGTTTATCAGAGTTAAAATATACAGAAATATAATAAATATTTGTTGATAATATTTATTCGATTGGTAAATTACATTTTATTAAAAATTATTGAATTATTAAATCATATGTATATATTCGACAGAAAAGTGGGCCGGGGTGGGGGAAGGGGGGGTGGGTAGGTGGGTGCATACCTGTAAACTAATCCGCCAGTGTAATTGAATGACTATTATACTGAGGTTGTGAGATAGAAATAATTATTTTCTTATTTTAATTAGAAACTTATACCTATACAACAACCACTTGTAAGAAATCTGGTATTGTTTCACATGAATATCCAGGTTAGAGATAAGACTTAATTTCTCACAAAACTCAAGTTTTTTTTTCCCCGAGGCATATCCTAACGCAATAGAGCAAGGGATACGTAAGTCTACAAAACCTACATTTTTCGCTATTCGGCAGTTACTACTTTTCTGGGTCTGGTATACCTGGTATTTCACACTAGGTAATTCGAGTGAATTTTTTTTTTCATGTGATCCAAAGTACAAACATATGACATTAAGCTTACTTTATTAATATTTCTTCACTTAGGGCAGTGATGTTTGTATAATACTTGTTGTAAAATATGTTTTAAAAATTAAAAAAAAAATTAATAAAACTAATTATAAAGTCCAAATTACTAGATTTCACTTCTTATCTAATGACCATGTATTGAAGGGCAGCCCCGCGAGAATTCCGAAGCATTTAAGTTATAATGTGTAGCGACCATTTTACGTACCTAATAAATGAATGGTCTGATAGTTTAAATCTTGATAGAATTTTGAAGATGGTATCAAATAATGCTTCACTGAGAATTGTACAAAACTTTGATTTTTTCAATTCAATTCAATTAATTAATTGCACCTTGAATTTTACATTAATTGATGTTCTATGGGCTGCACATGTTTTATTTAAGATATTGTAAAAAGTTATTTGATTTTCAAACAAATATCTTTGTAAATATTTGAATAAACTATATCTTTATTAAGTTATATACAAAAAATAATGACTCCTTTACCGCAGACAATTTGAGAAATAATAAATTTTCTTCTTTTCATCAAATGCAGATAACTCTTCATAAACGTTTAAGGTGGAATGTCACACCAACTTTTTATTTTATAGATCTTTGAGTCATCCTTTTTAAACAATGGTTTCAGCATGAAAGGCTGATATTAGCTCTTGATTATTTATATTACTTTTTTGGAGTTTGACCCATTTGTCATGAAAATTTTAAACTTTTACTTTGGCCATATCTTTTGAACAGTAGATGCCAAGACATTTATACTTCACATATGTAATCTTTTTTGAAAGACCTTTCATTGGATACCAACAGCCTTGATCCTTTGACGTTGACCTTGTAGATTTCCGTACTTGTGAAGAAACTTTAACCTTGGCTATAACTTTTGAACGGTAGGGGATAGGACTTTCATACTTCATATACATGATCCTTGTGAGAAGTTACTTCATTGGATACCAAGGACTTTGACCCTTTGACCTTTGAGATTGACCTACTTTAAAAAAGAAAACCTTGACCATAACTTTTAAAGTATTATGGCTAGTGCTTTCATACTCAACATATTTAATCCTTGTAAGAAGTTACTTCATTGGATACCAAGAACATTGACCCTTTGACCTTGACGTTGGAGTTTGACAGACTTTTTAAAAAAATAACCTTGTTCATAACTTCTGACCGGTTAGGGCTAGCGCTTTCATACTCTATATAAGAATTCTATGTGGCAAGACCTTTCATTTTGATACCAATTACATTGACATTTTGGCCTTGACCTTAGAAATTTTTGTACTTATTAAAAAAAAACTTTAACATTTGCGTACTTTCAAATTTCACAATTGATTTCCTTTGAGAATACCTTATTTTTGGTACCTATTAATTAAATTTGCATTTAAGAAAAGTTTAATCTTTACTATGTCGCCATACATCAGTGTTACACAAACACATCTTGTTTATTAGGTATTCATATGATGCATTCATTTACAGCAAATTGTTTTAAAAGAAAGCATCTAATTTGAATGTAAATAATCATAATCCTACATGTCATTCATTGCTGCTGATTTATTTCAGATTGAAATTATTACCATGATCTTAAAAGGGTTTTCCTACCTACCTGTAGCTTGTACTAGCTAAAAATTCGACATCGAACTCGGCAAGTTCTTCCCTTTTACGGAGATTTAAAAAATAAGTATAACCTGAAGATATTTCCCAGATCTCAGAGCTTTTCTCACCTACCTGTACTTTGTACCAGATAAAAACGCGGCAAAATATTCGTCATATTCCTACCTGTGTTTCATAGATGCTGATTTATTTTATGCTGAAATTCTTACCCTGGTCTTATTAGGCAACTCCTTATCTGTTACGGAGATTCAAGAGATAAGTTTAACATGAAGATATGTCCCTTATCTCAGAGCTTTCTCTCACCTACCTGTACCTTGTACCAGATAAGAATACAACAATATACTTGTCATATTCTTACCCGTCTTTCATAGATGCTGATTTATTTAATGTTAAAATTCTTACCCAGGTCGTATTAGGCAACTCCTTACCTGTTATGGAGATTCAAAAGATAGGTTTAACATGAAGATATGTCCCTGATCTCAGAGCTTTCTCTCACCTACCTGTACCTTGTACCAGATTAGAATACAGTAAAATATTTGTCATATTCCTACCTGTCATTCATACTTGCTGATTTATTTTATGCTGAAATTCTTACCCTGGTCTTATTAGGCAACTCCTTGTTATGTTATGGATATTCAAAAGATAGTTTAACATGAAGATATGTCCCTTATCTCAGAGCTTTCTCTCACCTACCTGTACCTTGTACCAGATAAGAATACGACAAAATATTTGTCATATTCTTACCCGTCTTTCATAGATGCTGATTTATTTTATACTGAAATTCTTACCCTGGTCTTACTAGGCAACTCCTTACCTTTTATGGAGATTCAAAAGATAAGTTTAACATGAAGATATGTCCCTAATCTCAGAGCTTTCTCTCACCTACCTGTACCCTGTACCAGATAAGAATACAATAAAATATTTGTCATATTCTTACCTGTCTTTCATAGATGTTGATTTATTTAATGCTGTAATTCTGAGCCCGATCTTACTAGACAGCTCCTTACCTGTTATGGAGATTCAAAAGATAGGTTTAACATGAAGATATGTCCCTGATCTCAGAGCTTTCTCTCACCTACCTGTACCTTGTACCAGATAAGAATACGACAAAATATTTGTCATATTCTTACCCGTCTTTCATAGATGCTGATTTATTTAATGCTGAAATTCTTACCCTGGTCTTACTGGGCAACTCCTTACCTGTTATGGAGATTCAAAACATAAGTTGAACATGAAGATAAATCCCTTATCTCAGAGCCTTCTCTCACCTACCTGTACCTTGTACCAGATAAGTATACGACAAAATATTCGTCATATTCTTACCCGTCTTTCATAGATGCTGATTTATTTTATGCTGAAATTCTTACTCTGGTCTCACTAGACAACTCCTTACCTGTTATGGAGATTCAAAAGATAAGTTGAACATGAAGATATGTCCCTTATCTCAGAGCTTTCTCTCACCTACCTGTACCTTGTACCAGATAAGAATACGACAAAATATTTGTCATATTCTTACCTGTCATTCATAGTTGCTGATTTATTTAATGCTGAAATTCTTACCCTGGTCTTACTAGGCAACTCCTTACCTGTTATGGAGATTCAAAAGATAAGTTGAACATGAAGATATGTCCCTTATCTCAGAGCTTTCTCTCACCTACCTGTACCTTGTAACAAATAAGAATACGACAGAATATGCATTATATTCTTACCTGTCTTTCATAGATGCTGATTTATTTAATGCTGAAATTCTACCCTGGTCTTACTAGGCAACTCCTTACCTGTTATGGAGATTCAAAAGATAAGTTTAACATGCATGAAGATATGTCCCTGATATCAGAGCTTTCTCTCACCTACCTGTACCTTGTACCAGATAAGAATACGACAAAAAATTTGTCATATTCTTACCTGTCTTTCATAGATACTGATTTATTTTATGCTGAAATTCTTACCCTGGTCTTACTAGGCAACTCCTTACCTGTTATGAAGATTCAAAAGATAGGTATAACATGAAGATATGTCCCTTATCTCAGAGCTTTCTTTCACCTACCTGTACCTTTACCAGATAAGAATACGACAAAATATTTATCATATTCTTACCTGTCTTTCATAGATGCTGATTTATTTAATGCTGAAATTCTACCCTAGTCTTACTAGGCAACTCCTTACCTGTTATGGAGATTCAAAAGATAGGTTTAACATGAAGATATGTCCCTGATATCAGAGCTTTCCCTCACCAACCTGTACCTTGTACCTTTTATGGAGATTCAAAAGATAAGTTTAAATGAAGATATGTCCCTGAGTACCTTGTCTATAGAAATACAACAAAATATTTGTCATATTCTTACCTGTCTTTCATAGTTGTTGATTTATTTAATGCTGAAATTCTTACCCTGGTCTTACTAGGCAACTCCTTACCTGTTATGGAGATTCAAAAGATAGGTTTAACATGAAGATATGTCCCTGATATCAGAGCTTTCTCTCACCTACCTGTACCTTGTACCAGATAAGAATACGACAAAATATTTGTCATATTCTTACCTGTCTTTCATAGATGCTGATTTATTTAATGCTGAAATTCTTACCCTGGTCTTACTAGGCAACTCCTTACCTGTTATGGAGATTCAAAAGATAAGTTTAACATGGAGATATGTCACTGATCTCAGAGCTTTCTCTCACCTACCTGTACCTTGTACCAGATAAGTATACCACAAAATATTCGTCATATTCTTACCCTTCTTTCATAGTTGCTGATTTATTTTATGCTGAAATTCTTACCCAGGTCGTACTAGGCAACTCCTTACCTGTTATGGAGATTCAAAAGATAAGTTTAACATGAAGATATGTCCCTTATCTCAGAATTTTCTCTCACCTACCTGTACCTTGTACCAGATAAGAATACGACAAAAAATTTGTCATATTCTTACCTGTCTTTCATAGATGCTGATTTAATTATTGCTGAAATTCTTACCCTGGTCTTACTAGGCAACTCCTTACCTGTTATGGAGATTCAAAAGATAAGTTTAACATGAAGATATGTCCCTGATATCAGAGCTTTCTCTCACCTACCTGTACCTTGTACCAGATAAGAATACGACAAAATATTCGTCATATTCTTACCTGTCTTTCATAGATGCTGATTTATTTTATGCTGAAATTCTTACCCCGATCTTACTACATAACTCCTTACCTGTTATGGAGATTCAAAAGATAGGTTTAACATGAAGATATGTCCCTTATCTCAGAGCTTTCTCTCACCTACCTGTACCTTGTAACAAATAAGAATACGACAAAATATGCGTTATATTCTTACCCGTCTTTCATAGATGCTGATTTATTTAATGCTGAAATTCTTACCCTGGTCTTACTAGGCAACTCCTTACCTGTTATGGGGATTCAAAAGAAAGGTTTAACATGAAGATATGTCCCTGATCTCAGAGCTTTCTCTCACCTACCTGTACCTTGTACCAGATAAGAATACGACAAAATATTTGTCATATTCTTACCTGTCTTTCATAGATACTGATTTACTTTATGCTGAAATTCTTACCCAGGTCGTATTAGGCAACTCCTTACCTGTTATGGAGATTCAAAAGATAGGTTTAACATGAAGATATGTCCCTGATATCAGAGTTTTCTCTCACCTACCTGTACCTTGTACCAGATAAGAATACGACAAAAAACTTGTCATATTCTTACCTGTCTTTCATAGATGCTGATTTATTTAATGCTGAAATTCTTACCCTGGACTTACTAGGCAACTCCTTACCTGTTATGGAGATTCAAAAGATAGTTTAACATGAAGATATGTCCCTGATATCAGAGCTTTCTCTCACCTACCTGTACCTTGTACCAGATAAGAATACGACAAAATATTTGTCATATTCTAACCTGTCTTTCATAGATGCTGATTTATTTTATGCTGAAATTCTTACCCTGGTCTTACTAGGCAACTCCTTACCTGTTATGGAGATTCAAAAGATAGGTTTAACATGAAGATATGTCCCTTATCTCAGAATTTTCTCTCACCTACCTGTACCTTGTACCAGATTAGAATACAGTAAAATATTTTTCATAATCCTACCTGTCATCCATAGTTGCTGAGTTATTTAATGCTGAAATTCTTACCCTGATCTTACTGGGCAACTCCTTACCTGTTATGGAGATTCAAAAAAGATAAGTTGAACCTGAAGATATGTCCCTGATCTCAGAGCTTTCTCTCACCTACCTGTACCCTGTACCAGATAAGAATACGACAAAAAATTTGTCATATTCTTACCTGTCTTTCATAGATGCTGATTTAATTATTGCTGAAATTACCCTGATCTTACTAGGCAACTCCTTGCCTTTTATGGAGATTCAAAAGATAAGTTTAACATGAAGATATGTCCCTGATATCAGAGTTTTCTCTCACCTACCTGTACCTTGTACCAGATAAGAATACGACAAAAAACTTGTCATATTCTTACCTGTCTTTCATAGATACTGATTTATTTTATGCTGAAATTCTTACCCAGTCTTACTAGGCAACTCCTTACCTGTTATGGAGAGTCAATAGAACAGTTAAACAGGAAGATATGTCCCGTATATCAGAACTTACTCACACCTACCTGTACCTTGTACCAAATAAGAATACGACAAAATATTGTTATATTCTTACCTGTCTTTCATAGATGCTGATTTATTTAATGCTGAAATTCTTACCCTGGTCTTATTAGACAACTCCTTACCTGTTATGGAGATTCAAAAGATATGTTTCACATGAAGATATGTCCTTGATCTCAGAGCTTTCTCCCACCTACCTGTATCTTGTACCAGATAAGAATACGGCAACATATTTTTCATTTTCCTACCTTTCTTTCATAGATGCTGAAATTTTTTATACTGAAATTCTTACCCAGGTCTTACTAGGCAACTCCTTGCCTGAATTTACCTTTTCATTTTTTAATTGTTATAATTATTATTAAATTAAATAACTTATTTATTCATTAGGAAATTTATTTTTCTGTTTATTTATGAATACATCCTTTTCTTCATTAATTAATTATTCTAATGAGTAATTAATTCTTCCATTTATTAATGAATTAATTATGGTTTTTGCATTATTTCTAATAATCAAGTAAATGTTCGATTTACTGATAAATAATTTATTTATTTATTTATAGTACTTATTCCTTTTTATTATTATTCTTTTAAGATTAATTAAATAATTTATTTATTATTTTAATTATTTTTTTATTTATTTTGTTATTTACTTATTTACATATCTTTTGTTTGTATTTATTTATTTATTATTTATTATTTATTTATAACATGAAGATATGTCCCTTATCTCAGAGCTTTCTCTCACCTACCTGTACCTTGTATCATTCCTTCATTTATAGTTTTTTTGTAATAAACAGGTTCTGTTTATGTATTGCTAGGTTTTATGTTCCCATCACCAGGGTTTGTATACCCATCACCAGGGTCTATATACCCATCACCAGGGTGAATATTACCTATCACCAGGGTTTGTATACCCTTCACCAGAGTCTGTATACCCATCATCAGGGTTTGTATACCTATCACAAGGGTCTGAATACCCATCATCAGGGTCTGTTTTATCTATCACCAGGGTCTGTATAACCATCATCAGGGTTTGTATTATCTATCACCAAGGTCGGTATATCCATCACCAGGGTCTATATACCCATCACCAGTGTCTGTATTACCAATCACCTTTGTCGGTATACTCATCACCAGGGTCTGTATTACCCATCACCAGGGTCTGTATACCCATCACCAGGATCTGTATTACCCATCACCAGGGTCGGTATACCCATCACCTGGGTCTGCATAACCCATAACCAGGGTCTGCATAACCCATCACCAGGGTCTGTATTATGCTTATTCACCAGGGTCTGTATACCCTTGGCTACCAGGGTCTGTATACCCATCACCAGGGTCTGTATTACCCATCACCAGGATCTTTATAACAATCACCAGGGTCTGTATACCGATCACTTATTTCTCGGTTTGAACAAGGGTCTATCACCAACAGTCTGTATTTACATAGGTTTAGTTTTGATATCACCAGGAGTATGTGCATCGCAGAGGGTCCGTCAATCATCAAGGCTCTCAGTATCAAGAAGGGTCAATTGCTCTATGTATCTCGCAGAGTCTTTATCACTAAGGTCTTGTGTTTCACTAATATTACGGTATCACCAAGGGTATGTGTATCATTAAGGGTCTGTGTGCTACCACCAAAAGTGTCTATCACCAACAATCTATGTATCAATAAGGGTCTATGTATCACCAAGGGTATATTTATTACCAAGGGTATGTGCATCATAAAGTGTCTGTCAATAACCAGGGGTATGTGTTTCAACAAGGGTTTCTATCACCAGGGGTACTGTATGTGTATCACAAAGGGTCCATGTACCACCAAGGGCCTATTCATCACCCAGGGTCTGTATCACCAAGGGTAAATGTATCTCCAAGGGTCTATGTATCACCATGATTATGTGTATCACCAAGATTATGTGTATCATCAAGGGTAAATGTATCTCCAAGGGTCTATGTATCACAAAGATTATGTGTATCACCAAGATTATGTGTATCACCGAGGGTATGTTTATCATAAAGGGTCTGTGTTCTACCAGGGGTGTATGTATCACCAAGTGTCTATGTATCACCAGTGGTTTATGTATTGTCAAGGGTCTTTTTATCACCAAGGGTATATGTATGACCTAGGGTCTGTGTATCACGAAGTGTCGGTGTATCAACTAGGGTCTATGTATCACCAAGGGTATGTGTATCATCTAGGGTCTGTGTATCACCTAGGGTCTGTGTATCACCAGTGGTCTTTCTATCACCTAGGGTTTGTGTATCACCAGTGGTTTATGTATCACCAAGCTTTAAAGGTTTATATATCACCTGGAGTCTGTATCAACTAGGATAAGTTCACTCAGGGTATGTATTGATCTTATATTTCTAATAATGATCTTATTTACTTTTTATATTGCAGTGTAAGCCTGTTAAAAAGGATGCAAAGGACATTCAAATTAACTTAAAACGATGGGCAAAGAGTTTTATTTATGTGGATTGTGGAAATATCTTTACATTGTTAATGTGAATCATGATGTATTTTGATTCCTCTTTTGGATAAATTGAGATAAATTTCATTAACAAAATATTTGTTTATACCTTAGTCCACTACTCGATTACTTTACTCGAATGATAGTTGAATATTTGGAACATTTGACGGAAATAAAATTTTAAAAATTCAGATTTCACTTGTACATACATGAGTTATATTTATAACAAAAAACCCCTTACCCGCATTTATAAAAAGTAACATGAAATATCTATGTGTATGTTGCACATAGATGTTAAGAGGCACCTAACGTATTGACAAGGCACGTTACATGAGGGGGAGGGTTGTCCCCTTCCCCCTGTTTTCTAAACGCATCATTTAACTTTTGAACAAATTCATCGAAAGGTCGACTCCCTATACTTTTGAGAAGATTGGACTCTCATATTCAACAAATGAATTATCTATTTCAAACCGTTTTTGAATACTTTATTTTTTATCTTATGATAATGTTTAATTTTCATACACTTATTATAAATCAAAAGCGGCTAAGGGTAAGAATAACAATTTTATACGTAATTTTAATTGGGCGATTGTGGCCGGTGTCAACCCTTTCCTGTCTCAAACAAGCTGACAATAGCCAGCAGTTGTTCTTTCAGCAACAAGGCCGGCTAAGAATTACTAGTGCCCTGATCAAAGCATAATTCACCTGTGTAATACCCGTGACAAAACTATTAGGAGTCCAATTTATTTTGCATATGATCTTTGACCTTGACATTTGACCTTAACAAAACTTTAATCTTGGCCAAAGCTTTGCACCTGATGAGACAGGTCTTTTACATCTTCATGTGAAAAGATTTGACCAATGAACTTTGCCATAGACGACTGCATCCCATTCAAAAATTACAGACATTGCATATCATTTTCCTTGCAGCAAAACTACACTTTGGTTTTCTGCTTGACAAAATGTCATTATTCAGAATTTGTAGAGTTTGTAGAATGCATCTATTTTGGCACTTTTGTTCTACTCTCATAAACCTTGACATCGAACATAAACGAAATTTGAATTTTGTGTTGGTCGATCTACTTTTATGAGGATTTCTACCATTGCACACTTCATTAATTATGAAGAGATGTATATGTTAAGATTTTTTGTGGAACAAATGAACAACATGATGGAATTTTATGATTTCTTTCCATTTATGAAATAGATGAATCAAGATACATAATGACTGAAATTTACAATGTTAAAATATCTCCACATAACTAAAAAATCTTTGTCTATCAATATAAAGTTCAATGTCCTTTGCTTCCCCCTTAAAAGGATTCAACTACAAAATAAAAAAAGGTATGCTATAATGACAACATAAAATAATAACTTTAAATCAATAAATTTTAATCTCAAGAAAATCATTATAGTTCATTATACAATTCGATCAGGCCTATTCTACAAGATGTTAATTAACCTTGTAACTGAACACACCCAAAGACATCCTTAAAATTAATTGGATTTCATTTTGATAATGCAAAAAATGTTGGACACCCTGCAGAAAATAAGGTACTTCGACCCCGCAAGAGGGAAAATCCTTAATATGGCTTTTCGTTATATCGCGACTACCAATGAGTACCTCGCAGTTATCTAACTTACTACCGCTCTTTTGCTTGGAAGTCGAGAAAAGTCTACATTTCTGGGGGCAAATGACATTGTTTACAGTAGTGACAATCGAATGATTCGAACAATTTAATGTCGAAATCACGATGTTTTGCCAGATATTGAACTCCAAATAGTAGATTGTCAAATAAGGAAAGTTTAGAATATTTTATCTGCTTAAAAATGTGACGATTTTCAAAGAAAATTTAACGAGAAGAGTCCGCTTAATTAAAAATATCGTTATAAATGTGACAATTTAGGATTGGCTCCTCTCAAAAATATATTAGGCTGGTTCAGCGATTGTTTAGCGAGGTATTCCACCAGGATGTTTTACTTATCTATCCTTATAAATGCTACAATGATCGATCTTGCATTGTATTGAAAAGCACATTGCCCCCACCCAACAGACGATTCCTACCTCCTTCGCGAAAGAGTTCCGCTAAGTTAAGTAATCGCGATATCAAGTATTATACACACTCTTCTGACAGGTTAATGATCATTGCTGATGGACAAAAAGTACACAAACCCTTGGTGATACACAGACCCTTGGTGATACATAGACCCTTGGTGATACACAGACCCTAGGTGATACACAGATCCTTTGTGATACATAGACCCTTTGTGATACACAGAACCTAGGTGATACACAGACCCAAGGTAATACATAGACCCTAGGTGATACATAAATCCTAGGTGTTCCATAGGCCCTTGGTGATACATTGACCCTAGGTGTTCCATAGACCCTAGTGATACATAGACCCTAGAAGAAAACCCTTGGTGGTATACAGATCCGTGGTGATACAAAGACCTCAGGTGATACACAAACCCTTTTTGATACACAGACCCAAGGTGATACATATCAGGGATGGGGAAATTGAAAAAAGTAATTGTAATTGACCGTAATTAATTACATTTTTTAAAGTAATTGGAAGTAATTTGTAATTGAACATTTTTTCAATTACTTGTTGGTAATTTAATTAATTACACAAATACCATGTAATTTCAACATAGACCCATTCAATTAACTTTATACAGTGACATTCATGATACATTGACAATTTTACTGTCTTTTATTTAATTGTAAAACATATCCTCAGTCCTCCAATTATAAAAATTTTTAGACAATGTTTACAAGCAACTAAATGATTGATTTGATAATACACATGTAATTATCTAGTGTCTTTCTAATAAGTATATTTAATTTTTTTTTTGGTATAGGTTAATTTGTACAAGCCTTTGTGGGTCTATTCCTTATGAAACACACATTTATTATATTTCAATTTTTCTTGTTTGATCAATAATAAAGCAAAAGAATGTGTGTGTCATAATTAAATTAATATTCATGTACTTTTTATGAAATAACAAATCACAGCCATAAATTGCAATCAAAACAAGTCAACTCCTCTAAGAAGGTATTCATTCCATGATTCAGAAAACAAATCCAATGGAGATAATTATTTCAATCATAATGCTCTGCTAACTTAAGAAAAGAATAACTTTTAATTTGATAATTATTTTAACATCTAAAAAGATTTTTATATAAATAAATTTTGTATCTGAGAAATTTATGTTCTGTACAATCATCTATGAATATTCAACATAAATAACAATTTAATCAAAAATGTTTAGGTTCAGAAATATTTAATTTGAGGGGTTACAGTTGTGACTTATTTTACACTTTAGGATACCTCCTTTTAATAAAATATCATAAGCCATCAGGGATGCAATTTGTGTACATGTCAATAAAACCCTGGAAGAAACTGCATCAGTGTGATCACATAGTTCTTATTTTAAATAAAAGTTATAATTCAAACCACAAAGAAGTGTACACAATGCCTACATCGTATCATTTCTTGTATTGTTTGAGCAGAGGCTGAGCTTATATACAAATGAATGTAGTTCTGTATATTCAATGACAAGGATTGGAAAAAAATCAAAAAAATTAAAATGGTAATTTAATTAATTACTTTTGCAAAGTAATTGTAATTTAATTAATGATACATGTCTTAGAAAGCCTGTAATTTAATTGTAATTTAATTGAAGAAAAAGTTAAAGTAATTGTAATTTAATTAATTACTTTTTAAAGTAATTGACCCCATCCCTGATACATATACCTTAGGTGATACATAGACCCTTGGTGATACAAAGGCCCTTGGAGATAAACAGAATCTTGGTGATACACAGACTCTCGGTGATACATAGACCCTTGCTAATACAGAGACCCTTGGTGATACATTGACCCTTGGTGACACACAGACTCTTGGTAATACATTGACCCTTGGTGACAAATAGACCCTAGGTGATACAAACAAGCACTTGGTGATACACATAACCTTCGTGACACAGTCCCTTGGTGATACACATACCGTTGGTGAAACACAGGGCATTGATAATATACATACTTTTTATGATACATAGACCCTTGGTGACAAAGACCCTGCGTGATACATAGAGTCATAGACCCTTGTTGATACTGAGACCCTTGACAGGCCCTCTGCGATGCACATACTCTTGGTTATATTAAAAACCAAATGCAAATACAGACTCTTTCTGATACACCATTGTTAATACAGATAAAAGTGATATATACAGACCCTGGTGATGGGTTTGTAGACCCTGGTATGACAGGTAATACGTATCCTAGATATAAATATACAAACTTTGAATGATGATTGGAAATAAATAATGACCCTAGTGATGGATATATAGAACCTGTGCCAAATGATTCATAAAGTCGAGTGGTATGCAGACCCTGGTTATGGGTTATGCAGACCCAGGTGATGGGTATACCGACCCAGGTGATGGGTAATACAGACCCTGGTGATGGGTATACAGACCCTGGTGATAGATAAAACAGACCCTGATGATGGGTATACAGACCCTGGTGATGGGTAATACAGACCCTGGTGATGGGTATACAGACCCTGGTGATGGGTATACAGACCCTGGTGATGGGTAATACAGACCCTGGTGATGGGTAATACAGACCCTGGTGATGGGTATTACAGACCCTGGTGATGGGTATACCGACAAAGGTGATTGGTAATACAGACTCTGGTGATGGGTATATAGACCCTGGTGATGGATATACCGACCTTGGTGATAGATAATGCAAACCCTGATGATGGTTATACAGAACCTGGTGATAGATAAAACAGACCCTGATGATGGGTATTCAGACCGTTGTGATAGGTATACAAACCCTGGTGATGGGTATACAGACTCGGGTGAAGGATATACAAACCCTGGTGATAGGTAATATTCACCCTGGTGATGGGTATATAGACCCTGGTGGTGGGAATACAAACCCTGGTGATGGGAACTTAAAACCTAGCAATACATAAACAGAACCTGTCTATAACAAAAAAAGTATAAATGAAGGAATGAATAAATAATAAATAAATAAGTGTATAAATAAATGAATAAATAAAACAAAAGATAAGTAAATAACAAAATAAATAAAAAAATAATTAAAATAATAAATAAATTATTTAATTAATCTTAAAAGAATAATAATAAAAAGGAATAAATATTATAAATAAATAAATAAATTATTTATCAGTAAATCGAACATTTACTTGATTATTAGAAATAATGCAAAAACCATAATTAATTAATTAATAATGGAAGAATTAATTACTCATTAGAATAATTAATTAATGAAGAAAATGATATTCATAAATAAACAGACAAATAAATTATTTAATTTAATAATAATTATAACAATTAAAAAATGAAAAGGTAAATCCAGGCAAGGAGTTGCCTAGTAAGACCTGGGTAAGAATTTCAGTATAAAAAATTTCAGCATCTATGAAAGACAGGTAGGAATATGAAAAATATGTTGCCGTATTCTTATCTGGTACAAGGTACATGTAGGTGGGAGAAAGCTCTGAGATCAGGGACATATCTTCATGTGAAACATATCTTTTGAATCTCCATAAAATGTTAGGAGTTGCCTAGTAAGATCAGGGTAAGAATTTCAGTATAAAATAAATCAGCATCTATGAATGACAGGTAGGATTATGACGAATATTTTACTGTATTCTTATCTGGTACAAGGTACAGGTAGGTGAGAGAAAATTCTGAGATAAGGGACATATCTTCATGTTAAACCTATCTTTTGAATCTCCATAACAGGTAAGGAGTTGCCTAGTAAGACCTGGGTAAGAATTTCAACATTAAATAAATCAACAACTATGAAAGACAGGTAAGAATATGACAAATATTTTGTCGTATTCTTATCTGGTACAAGGTACAGGTAGGTGAGAGAAAGCTCTGAGATCAGGGACATATCTTCATGTTAAACCTATCTTTTGAATCTCCATAAAAGGTAAGGAGTTGCCTAGTAAGTTCAGGGTAAGAATTTCAGTATAAAATAAATCAGCATCTATGAAAGACAGGTAAGAATATGACAAATATTTTGTCGTATTCTTATCTGGTACAAGGTACAGGTAGGTGAGAGAAAGCTCTGAGATCAGGGACATATCTCCATGATCAACTTATCTTTTGAATCTCCATAACAGGTAAGGAGTTGCCTAGTAAGACCAGGGTAAGAATTTCAGCATAAAATAAATCAGCATCTATGAAACACAGGTAGGAATTTGACAAATATTTTGTCGTATTCTTATCTGGTACAAGGTACAGGTAGGTGAGAGAAAGCTCTGAGATCAGGGACATATCTTCATGTTAAACTTATCTTTTGAATCTCCATAACAGGTAAGGAGTTGCCCAGTAAGACCAGGGTAAGAATTACAGCATTAAATAAATCAGTATGTATGAAAGATAGGTAAGAATATGACGAACATTTTGTGGTATTCTTATCTGGTACAAGGTACAGGTAGGTGAGAGAAAGCTCTGAGATCAGGGACATATCTTCATGTTCAACTTATCTTTTGAATCTCCATAACAGGTAAGGAGTTGCCTAGTAAGACCAGGGTAAGAATTTCAGCATAAAATAAATCAGCATCTATGAAAGACAGGTAAGAATATGACGAATATTTTGTCGTATTCTTATCTGGTACAAGGTACAGGTAGGTGAGAGAAAGCTCTGAGATAAGGGACATATCTTCATGTTAAACCTATCTTTTGAATCTCCATAACAGGTAAGGAGTTGCCTAGTAAGACCAGGGTAAGAATTTCAGCATTAAATAAATCAGCATCTATGAAAGACAGGTAAGAATATGACAAATTTTTTGTCGTATTCTTATCTGGTACAAGGTACAGGTTGGTGAGAGAAAGCGCTGAGATAAGGGACATATCTTCATGTTAAACTTATCTTTTGAATCTCCATAACAGGTAAGGAGTTGCCTAGTAAGACCAGGGTAAGAATTTCAGTGTAATATAAATCAGCATCTATGAAAGACAGGTAGGAATATGACGAATATTTTGTCGTATTCTTATCTGGTACAAGGTACAGGTAGGTGAGAGAAAGCTCTGAGATCAGGGACATATCTTCATGTTAAACCTATCTTTTGAATCTCCATAACAGGTAAGGAGTTGCCTAGTAAGACCTGGGTAAGAATTTCAGCATAAAATAAATCAGCATCTATGAAAGACGGGTAAGAATATGACAAATATTTTGTCGTATTCTTATCTGGTACAAGGTACAGGTAGGTGAGAGAAAGCTCTGAGATCAGGGACATATCTTCATGTTAAACCTATCTTTTGAATCTCCATAACAGGTAAGGAATTGTCTAGTAAGACCAGGGTAAGAATTTCAGCATAAAATAAATCAGCATCTATGAAAGACGGGTAGGAATATGACAAATATTTTGTCGTATTCTTATCTGGTACAAGGTACAGGTAGGTGAGAGAAAGCTCTGAGATAAGGGACATATCTTCATGTTAAACTTATCTTTTGAAACTCCATAAAAGGCTAAGAGTTGCCTAGTAAGGTCAGGGTAAGAATTTCAGCATTAAATAAATCAGCATCTACGAAAGACGGGTAGGAATATGACAAGTTTTTTGTCGTATTCTTATCTGATACAAGGTACAGGTAGGTGAGAGAAAGCTCTGAGATCAGGGACATATCTTCATGTTAAACTTATCTTTTGAATCTGCATAAAAGGCTAGGAGTTGCCTAGTACGGTCAGGGTAAGAATTTCAGCATAAAATAAATCAGAAAATAAGAATATGACAAATATTATGTATTCTTATCTGGTACAAGGTACAGGTAGGTGAGAGAAAGCTCTGAGATCAGGAACATATCTTCATGTTAAACCTATCTCTTGAATCTCCATAACAGGTAAGGAGTTGTCTAGTGAGACCAGGGAAAGAATTTCAGCATAAAAGAAATCAGCAACTATGAAAGACAGGTAGGAATATGACAAATTCTTTTTGCCGAATTCTTATCTGGTACAAGGTACAGGTAGGTGAGAGAAAGCTCTGAGATAAGGGTCATATCTTCATGTTAAACCTATCTTTTGAATCTCCATAACAGGTAAGGAGTTGCCTAGTAAGACCAGGGTAAGAATTTCAGCATTAAATAAATCAGCATCTATGAAAGACAGGTAAGAATATGACAAATATTTTGTCGTATTCTTATCTGGTACAAGGTACAGGTAGGTGAGAGAAAGCTCATGAGATAAGGACAGGGTATCTTCATGTCAGATTTCTTAAAAAATACAATGTAGATAAAACACTATCTATGAATCTTGAATTTTCCATAAGGTACAGGTAAGGAGTTGCCTATGTAAGATAACAGGGTAAGAATTTTATCATAAAATAAATCAGCATCTTTGAAAGACAGGTTAGAATATGACAAATATTTTGTCGTATTCTTATCTGGTACAAGGTACAGGTAGGTGAGAGTAAGCTCTGATATCAGGGACATATCTTCATGTTAAACTTATCTTTTGAAACTCCATAACAGGTAAGGAGTTGCCTAGTACGACCTGGGTAAGAATTTGAACATTAAATAAATCAGCGTCTATGAAAGACGGGTAAGAATATGACAAGTATTTTGTCGTATTCTTATCTGGTACAAGGTACAGGTAGGTGAGAGGAAGCTCTGAGATCAGGGACATATCTTCATGTTAAACTTATCTTTTGAATCATCCAGTAACAGATAAGGAGTTGTACATAAATAAGACCAGGGTAAGAATTTCAGCATAAAATAAATCAGCATCTATGAAACACAGGTAGGAATATGACGAATATTTTGCCGCGTTTTTATCTGGTACAAAGTACAGGTAGGTGAGAAAAGCTCTGAGATCTGGGAAATATCTTCAGGTTATACTTATTTTTTAAATCTCCGTAAAAGGGAAGAATTTGCCGAGTTCGATGTCGAATTTTTAGCTAGTACAAGCTACAGGTAGGTAGGAAAACCCTTTTAAGATCATGGTAATAATTTCAATCTGAAATAAATCAGCAGCAATGAATGACATGTAGGATTATGATTATTTACATTCAAATTAGATGCTTTCTTTTTAAACAATTTGCTGTAAATGAATGCATCATATGAATACCTAATAAACAAGATGTGTTTGTGTAACACTGATGTATGGCGACATAGTAAAGATTAAACTTTTCTTAAATGCAAATTTAATTAATAGGTACCAAAAATAAGGTATTCTCAAAGGAAATCAATTGTGAAATTTGAAAGTACGCAAATGTTAAAGTTTTTTTTTAATAAGTACAAAAATTTCTTATGTCAAGGCCAAAATGTCAATGTAATTGGTATCAAAATGAAAGGTCTTGCCACATAGAATTCTTATATAGAGTATGAAAGCGCTAGCCCTAACCGGTCAGAAGTTATGAACAAGGTTATTTTTTTAAAAAGTCTGTCAAACTCCAACGTCAAGGTCAAAGGGTCAATGTTCTTGGTATCCAATGAAGTAACTTCTTACAAGGATTAAATATGTTGAGTATGAAAGCACTAGCCATAATACTTTAAAAGTTATGGTCAAGGTTTTCTTTTTTAAAGTAGGTCAATCTCAAAGGTCAAAGGGTCAAAGTCCTTGGTATCCAATGAAGTAACTTCTCACAAGGATCATGTATATGAAGTATGAAAGTCCTATCCCCTACCGTTCAAAAGTTATAGCCAAGGTTAAAGTTTCTTCACAAGTACGGAAATCTACAAGGTCAACGTCAAAGGATCAAGGCTGTTGGTATCCAATGAAAGGTCTTTCAAAAAAGATTACATATGTGAAGTATAAATGTCTTGGCATCTACTGTTCAAAAGATATGGCCAAAGTAAAAGTTTAAAATTTTCATGACAAATGGGTCAAACTCCAAAAAAGTAATATAAATAATCAAGAGCTAATATCAGCCTTTCATGCTGAAACCATTGTTTAAAAAGGATGACTCAAAGATCTATAAAATAAAAAGTTGGTGTGACATTCCACCTTAAACGTTTATGAAGAGTTATCTGCATTTGATGAAAAGAAGAAAATTTATTATTTCTCAAATTGTCTGCGGTAAAGGAGTCATTATTTTTTGTATATAACTTAATAAAGATATAGTTTATTCAAATATTTACAAAGATATTTGTTTGAAAATCAAATAACTTTTTACAATATCTTAAATAAAACATGTGCAGCCCATAGAACTTCAATTAATGTAAAATTCAAGGTGCAATTAATTAATTGAATTGAATTGAAAAAATCAAAGTTTTGTACAATTCTCAGTGAAGCATTATTTGATACCATCTTCAAAATTCTATCAAGATTTAAACTATCAGACCATTCATTTATTAGGTACGTAAAATGGTCGCTACACATTATAACTTAAATGCTTCGGAATTCTCGCGGGGCTGCCCTTCAATACATGGTCATTAGATAAGAAGTGAAATCTAGTAATTTGGACTTTATAATTAGTTTTATTAATTTTTTTTTAATTTTTAAAACATATTTTACAACAAGTATTATACAAACATCACTGCCCTAAGTGAAGAAATATTAATAAAGTAAGCTTAATGTCATATGTTTGTACTTTGGATCACATGAAAAAAAAAATTCACTCGAATTACCTAGTGTGAAATACCAGGTATACCAGACCCAGAAAAGTAGTAACTGCCGAATAGCGAAAAATGTAGGTTTTGTAGACTTACGTATCCCTTGCTCTATTGCGTTAGGATATGCCTCGGGGAAAAAAAAACTTGAGTTTTGTGAGAAATTAAGTCTTATCTCTAACCTGGATATTCATGTGAAACAATACCAGATTTCTTACAAGTGGTTGTTGTATAGGTATAAGTTTCTAATTAAAATAAGAAAATAATTATTTCTATCTCACAACCTCAGTATAATAGTCATTCAATTACACTGGCGGATTAGTTTACAGGTAGTACACCCCCCCCTCCCCCACCCCGGCCCACTTTTCTGTCGAATATATACATATGATTTAATAATTCAATAATGTTTAATAAAATGTAATTTACCAATCGAATAAATATTATCAACAAATATTTATTATATTTCTGTATATTTTAACACTGATAAACTCTTAACTCTGGTAAACAACAGCACCCCCCCCCCCCCTCCCCCTTTTCCCTTTTCAAGATTCCTGGATTCGCCACTGAAATCTGCGTCGCCGTGTGAAATAGTAGTAAGAAAGTCTGCTTTAAAGTCGCGGATTAAGGAGATAATCCTTGTGTTGCAGGTTTGAATCCCTCTGAAGGACGTGGAGACCGGTCCTCCAATGAGACCGTATAAACCGAGGTCCCTTGTCGCAGTTGGTGCTGGCACGAAAAAGGTCCCTCACTGTGGAGGGGACCAGGGCCCCATTTTCTTTACAATATATGCATAAGATATAATAATTCAATAATTTTAGTGTGGTTGTTGGCTCCTTAACTCTGTCAAACAACCGCTCCACCCCTCCCTGTCGCTGTTGGTGCTGGCACGAAAAAGGTCCCTCACTGCTCAATGACCCAGGGTGTCGAGCAGCTTTCCAACGGCAATTGTTAGTGTTCCCATGAGTGAAAAATTGGAGCAAGGATCTTAAGGCAGCATTTAAACACCTTTGGTTTTCGTTTCTTACATGACCACATTTAACGATAGATGCCTGTCTCCAGTTGGTAATACCCCCCCCCCCCTCCCCCCTGTGCATTCTCCATTCGCAATACACATAACAACCAAACTGCATTAACCGAAATACAAATAAATATATAGAAAGAAAATATATCAAGTACTATACCTCAACTCCTTTTATTTTTCATTAAAATCAATCCACGATTATCTATAATTAATCCATGTTTGATGATTAATTTATATTGATAAATTGTTTATATATACTGACATTTCCAATTTTCGGCATAGGGATTTATATATAATAACCCCATTGTAAATTACATATGAAATAAATATAAACTACTAATCGAATAAATATGATTAAAGAATATTTATTTTATTTAACACTGTTTATGACGTATTAACACATGATATATGGAATATTCCATGTACGAGTGAATAGGTCTCTAGAGAGTGATGACATTGTAATTATTACATGTTAAAAGAAACAGTTTTCTTATGAACGATAACTTAAATTTTTTCGATATATGAACGATAACTCATGCCCATTTATATTTCGAAAAGGGTGACTTCTTTTACGCCATAGCATCTAGTCATTACTTTTAAGTCATGGTCTCCAGATGCATGAGCATTTGTATCCCCGTTTCAGATGCACACAATAGATTAGAAACTAGGGTTGTCAACGAGTACCCGGTTAACCGGGTACTCGATCGAACGTCCGAGTATCGAATACTAAAATCGGTACTCGGTTACTCGGATGTATATTTTTTAATATTTCTAAGCTTATTTATTAATGCATTAAAACATCGGTTTTAAAACGTAAAATTTTCAGTGCACTTGTACATACAGTAATTCGGGTTTCCTGCACCTCTAAATGACCGTTATCGCCTGTGGCAGTGTTTATGCAGTAATTACCGAGACCAAGCACCTGCTACCTACTTGGCTTTTCTCACCTTCGGCTGTCTTCTACCCTTATGTTTAGTTTGCTCTAATTATTTGTTTTCATTGAACATCGTTTAAGGTCTATTATGTTTAAATAAATTAGATAATTTTGTCCTCCAGAAGCCGTAAATTCTTGAAGAAAGAGAACAGACAATATTGCACGTGCGATTGTTGATATGAATGCGTTTGGTTACGTGCCAATTAATACAAATTGTTGCATGCAAATATTTTAAAAATCTTATGTCCACCGTTGCACCAAACTACAACATATATACCGTCTCGTAATTTTATGAAATCTACATGTAGGATCGAAAAGTGTACGAAGATCGTAAATCCGCTCTGTTACAGGAGAACTTGATAAAGTTGATACTGTACACGATTGTAGCTCTGACGACTTGTCACTTGGACGTTAAACGCACCAAAGAGTTACATTACAATTCGGTTTTTTTTAAAACAAAACCACTGGAACCATTTATGATTTTATTTCTCGTATTTATCTGATGAATAAATTGAACTTAAGGAAATTTTAGATTAAATTTCGTCGGGCACAAAGTGGTCATAATTGTTACAACACATTTACTGCCCATCAGAACATGTGATTTTATTTCTACAAGAATTTACAATGTTTTACAGTTATCAATTTACTTCATATTTAAAATTTAGACTTTACCGAGTACCCGGGTACTCGATCAGAAAAACGTCCGAGTAACCGAGTATTAAAAATTGACCGATTTGACATCCCTATTAGAAACCAATATAAAATCTTGTATTTTTGTTTCACAAAGGCCTAAATATTGAATTTCCTTATTTCATTCTCAATATATGGCACATACACCCTTTTTAAGAAAAAAAATGAACACATTAATACTGTTTACTTCAGTGGAATAAGTAACTCCGACTAAATGTGCATTTTTTAATTTCCATTTTTTAAATTAAAATGTTTACAATGCTTGATTTCATTACAGATATAATTGAAATTGTATAATAATAGGTGTAATGTAACTTTTAATTTACATCCAAGGACAGATCACTCCATTTGCAGACCCCCCCCCCCCCTCCCAACAGAATGCCAACTCTGAAGTATGCAGTGTAATAGATGATTCGATGATTCTTCTGTAAGATAAATAAAATCAAGGATTTCATTTACAGGGGGTTTTCAAAATATAAGTAAAGACATATTTTAAACCCACAAAAGTATTGCTCAAAAGGTTTATCACTCCTCATGCAGATATTGATTGATTTAGTCAGGCAAGCTTTTTAAAAAGCTGTTACTTGTACATTGTTCATTTACATTCACACAAACTTTTATACAATTAATGCATTAGTATATACATGTACATGTAGTGTTGTATTATTTTCTCACAGTAATTGCTGTTAATAGTCCCATTTTACTGTACATAAAACAATGAAATATTAAATGCTAAATAACTCTTTAATGAAGCATTTATTTGAAGTTTATTGGGATTGGATTTACATCCAGCAGTTAAATTACTGCATATGTACATAAATGGGCGTATTCAAAATTAAGCGCAATCACTGGGTATTGTGTTTTTGGTGGATTAATCAATTTGTGCTACACACTACAAACTTCCGCATTTTATATTGTATTTATATATGATTTCTTAGCGGTTTTCATGAATTAGCGCATCAATCTGTGCCAAAGCCGCTAAAATATGAAGCCTGTATTTTTATACACATATACAGTACATTTACCGTGTGGAAAATTGTTGTAGGTCTTACAATACATGTTAAAAGTTCTGCTGTCATTTTAGCCATCATGCAGAAATTTTGATGTAATTTGTTGTGACGTGAGAGAAAACTATTGATTTACTTGCTATCAAAGATTTTTGGATGGGGTTTTTGTATTTTTAAAGACACCTTTATAGTCGGTATAAAAAGTAAAATAGCATCCAATTTGCCCGATTTTCTTGATTTTGTTTCAAACATGAAACGTTTCCCAAGTTTTTCGATCGTTCTAATAAGCCTCGTTTGGATCACTGATGGAGGGGGGGGGGGGGTAACACTAATCAGAGACACCTTTATAGTCGGTATAAAAAGTGATTAGCATCCAGTTTGTCTCATTTTCTTAATTATTTTTCAAACATGAAGCGTTTGTCGTGTTTTTCGTTCGTTGTAATGAGTTGGTCCCACGCTTTCTCAATTCTAACAGACGGCAATATGAAGAACTCAACAGACTTAGACTTCGGTTCACTTGATACTAAACACGTCGACGTACTGTATACAGGGTTATTTTCGCCCATTAACACTTGCAAACAATTTTGCCCCGTTTTAAATTCGCCCAATCATAGTTTTGTTTAAGAAATTATATTGTATTTTTTTAATTCGCCCCGTTTTAAATTCGCCCAGATGAGAGGAGGGCGAAAGGGGCGAAAATAAAACGGTATCGAAAATTTCCCTGTATACAGTATTTCGAGAGCTATTAAATCAAGAGACCCTGATCCGAATGACATTGGTGAAAAATGTCCATGCACTGATGAAAGACATGGTGTCCCTTCAACAAAATCTTGCGTCTTCAGAAAGTGAGATTTCTTCGCTTAAAGACACAACCACCAGAGAAATCGCCGAGTTGAAGAAAGAGGTGCGATCACTAAAGCTGGAAAACAACCGATTAAGCAACAAAGTAGCCATATGTAATGAGAATATTGAGTCTTTAAAAGAAAATTTAACAGTAGTTGACGCCAGGCGCCGAGTGTTCGAAACACGGCTGTTACAGGAAAAACAAATGTTTGAACAGAACACATCCGGTTTCTTAGCAGACATTAAGACTGAAGTATTTGTCTATTGCGCTTCTGGACCTCCATAAACACAGTCTGGAAATCGACAAGAATATTCCGAAACTCATTGACAACAGATACGAGTTGATATCAGGGAGACTTAATGATTCTCTGGAGGCTTATAACACAGAACTGAGATCAGCCAACGATAAACTGAGTTTGGCTCTAACTGACCTACAGAAAAGTCAACAGACCATGACAGATTCCTTATCTGGTGAGTACAAAATAAAGAAATGTTAGATATCTAGTAAATGGAAAAAAAATTAGATTTATAACTTTTTCTATACTGTAAAATCACATATTTTCGATGGGTCAAATTTATGTGGTTTGAGGAAAAATTTTTGTTTGTTGGGATTTGATTTCGTGGTTAAAGAATTGTGCAGTAGTACTTTATATGTGAAAATATGCATTTCGAGGTGGACATAAATTCTTGGGTCTCTTCATATCATGAAAACCACGAGCGAAAATGAAACTTCTACAAAAATTAGTGATTTCACAGTATTTTAAATTACTAAAAATTCAATTTTATAGTACTTTATATCCTGGCTAGTTGAAACGTCTTCCCCTTTTTTAAATTTGTGGTTCGTAATCTTATTTCTTAACATCTTGGACAAATGCTTGATATTTTAGTGGAATTTGAAATGTTTGTTGAATGTTTATTTCGGAGATATTTTTTTCAAAAAATCAGTTACAGCGAACGTAAAAGAGACTTTTGTTTTTTTTCCCTGGGAATAAAACATCAACATGTAGTTAGTTTCACTATCATGAACAAAAGCATTCTGGGAGTGTACATTGTCCACCGCTTGAAAAGTGGGGGATATTAATTTGGATCTCTCCGTCCGTCCGTCTGTCTGTAATGATTTTGTTTCCACACGATATTTCAAGAACCCTTTGAGCTTTTGCAATGACATTTTGCATAGCAACTCCCTATAGCTTAAAGAAGAACCCTATAGATTTTGAGGTCAAAAGGTCAAAAGTCAAGGTCATAAATTCGCAAATTCTGTCTGTTATAATACTTTCATTTCTGCACGATATCCCGAGAACCCTTTGAGCTTTCGCAATGAAATTTTACAGAATAACTCCCTGTGGCCTTAGAAGACCTCTATTGATTTTGAGGTCAAAAGGTCAAAGTTCAAGGTCGTACATTTATACATTCTGTTTGTAACACTATTGTTTTCGGGCGATATTTCAAGAAGATCTTGAGCTTTTGCAATGAATTTTTGTACCAAAACTCCCTAGGGCCTCTCTCATCCCTCTCAAAGTGTTCTGCCCCGTTTATTTAATTAGTATTAAGTGTCACTTGGCACTATTTTAAGCACAGGGGCATGTGGAGAATTATTACATATCATACAAGTTGTCGGCGAACTTTTCAATCTTATTACATCTTTTAGTCTAGAACTGTTTAATAAAGGCTGATTTAGACATAATGCATTGTGTTAAATTTTGACAATATCGAACGTAAATACATACATGTATGTGACCTAATCTTTGCGTATAGTTTCCGACAGCATAAAGCGGCTCTGTGTTGTAGTGGTATGTCATTCGCTTGACATGCAAGAGGTCGAGGGTTCGAATCCCGGATGATCCATTTTCTTTCTTTTTAAAAAAAAATACTTTTTTCACTAAATGATAGTATTCAGTATCATGTGATATGAAAAAGATATGACATCTGGCTTGTACAGACTCATTAAATCATCATTACAGTGTCATAAATATTCTATATAAAAAGAACCATTTTTACACATAATAAAGAATAAGCAAATCATTCTTAATCATACATAAATCAAATCTTTATATCCATATTGGCATTTTAATTTGCATCAATATACATGTAAACATTTAATAATTCTACAAATTCAGTCAGGAGGGATCCGACCCCCCTCCTCTCCGACCTGCACATGCTGCACATGGTCTTCTTTTATTTCCCTTAGCGGGGGGCTCAAATTCTCCGAATTAGCTTGTTGCCTTAGCAATATTAGTACATGTACACTACCGGCAAGCGTAACCAGCTGGTTCCCTTTAAAAATTGAAAATGCATTGGTTCCTTTATGTATGCTGAAGCGGAACAAAATGCAGACTTGATCTTAAACTCATGAAGGTAAAGTCAATTACCAAAAATCAGCTCAATATAGGAAACCTTTAGAATAAAAAATGCGGATAACCCCATCTTTGCTAGCCATTAAAGGTTTCTAATACACTACTTTACTCATCAACCCTTGGCCCACGGTGTTAAAACAGATGTTTTTTTCCCTCAAATTGTGATTGAGGTGGATCACATCGTTCGTGTGACAGACAACCAACAGAGACAGACTGACTGACGGACGGACGGGCAAAGTGACGGACAGACAGATGCATAAGAAATATATAGTCCCCTCTGTTTTCACCGGTATGTAGGGGACTATTTAAACAACGATAACATTTTAATTAACTACATGACAGAAGATTTAAAATACGAAAACAGTGGCAAATAATTTTACCTTACTCATCTTTCGTTATTCTATCTTTACAGATCATATGAACAACACAATGGAGGACCTACAATCGGAACTCAAACAGACTCAGTTTGAACAATTAAAACTCTCGTCTTCTGTGTCATCTTTAGAGGTGTTCCGACTGAACGTTACCAACAGGGAGTGTGGTAATTATTTGAAAAAAGATAAAAATCATTTAATAGTTAAATAACTAAAAATCAAATTTTATTCCACCTTGGAGTTTACCATTTTTTT
>NW_026930575.1:0-10000 GCF_032062105.1 Saccostrea cuccullata
AGACTGTAAGGCGAATTTTGCCTGTATTTTGTTTGTTGTACTATCGGTGAATACAATTGTCAGGTAAATTTCCTGGCCAAAGGCACAAGTGATCAGGAATATTGTAACTTAAAAGCTTTGTTGTCCATTTATGTGCCTTTCAGATGCTGCCGTTCTCCTTATTCTTGAAGCGCTTGTGTTCTGAATGTGACACACACTAAATTTTATTTGTCCGTTTTCTAGTTAACAAGGTAACAACAAATTACAAACACAGTGGAATCTTTCTTAGTTTCTAAGCTTTGGATCTATTTTTCATATAAAAAAAATTTTCACTTGTGTTTTTTCTACTCCATGTAATCGAATGTGTAAACCTATAGGGATTAAGACAACGACTATTCGTATTTTGAGAACAGAAACATGTTAATGAACTTATGATAAATGGCATTGACTAGAATCCACTCTGAGTATGGAAGCGTAATTATATTTTCCCGTTAGAAAAAACAAACCTGGTGTTTGGATTAAGGACAGAGTAAGCTACAAAGACACTTATCTATCGTTAGAAATTGATACAGGAAAGCACACAGAACATAAGTAAACGTATGTAAATACTATATTTTCTTTTGAATTGAACCTTATCAAAGTTTGAATAATTGAATAATTGAATAATTATTACATTTAAAAAAAAATAAATTCCAGTGTTTTGCCCAAATCTTATTTACTTAAATTTGACCTGTTTGTTCCATATGTAAATATATATTATGTATATATATTGTACAGTATCATCTACGATCTACAGCACTGGTCTAAAGAAAATTTGGAGCGGAGCTTTTCAGAGTGAAGACAAGTTTTAAGGGATCATCATCTATCTAACATAAAACTTTCAGCAATTAAAACAAACTCTTTCAAAAAGAAGCTAATAATACTAAGATGTCGAACGCGGAAGGAAAGTTTGGCAAGATTGGACAACAATTTCGGTACCAGAAATATCTGTAGCCTGACAAACATATGACAAGGGTATAAATTCATTCCGCATGTAATTTCGATTATGTTATTCATGAATATTGTTTTTTTTTATTCATCATTCGGTTTTTAAAAAAGAAGAAAATAACTTATTCAGATGAAAAATATTCTAATTATTATCTCATATACAGTTGGTGATCGTGATTAAGATCAGCGAAATATGTAAGATGTCACACGCCGTAAGAAAGTATGGTAAGGTAGAACTAAATTTTTCTGAACCAGAATTGTCTGTGACCCGTTCAAGTTCTGCAACAAAATTGCTACATGTATGTAGCTTCATGTAATGAATGAAATGTTTTTAAGAAAATGAAAACAATCCCAACCCTTTGATTTTTGTTTTTCCGATAAGATCCTTTAAATTCTATTAATAAAAAAAATCTATCAAGCCCACACTATAATATTTGCAATGTGTACTTTATTTTAATGCTTACAAACATCCATTAATTCTTGAACGACTCTGAAATTCAACCAGTCATTCACTCTGAGAAAAATGTACCGGTCTAAGAAAACCATAAGTATAATAAATTCGCTCTCAACTACATTAGTCAAAATACTAGTCTCACATTTCCCTTTTTTGTAGAATTTGAAGAATTTTTTAAAATAAGGCCCTCCCCTAAATGTTGGTGCCACACAAGTTCATTCTGCATTGTCAGTGTAATCAAAACTAAATCTGATTTGTAGCCCTCCATTAAAATGTTTTTTAATTAATCTTTTTAACTGAAAAAATATTTTTTAAAAAATTTCCCACGTATTTTCTTAGAAAAATGCCAAAATTTGATAGACAACAGATATTCACAGGGATAATATCCACATTTCCACGAATATACGAAACCTTTAAGAACAAATAGTAGTCATATATGTTAACATGGTGAAATGAGAAGGATACATGAAACGTGCGGCGAAAACGTGAGAGGTAAGAGCAAGTGCCACTGAGATGTCAGCATCACCTGTGCTGAATATGAACGTTGTAACCCAGCAAAAAACTTTGATTTGTAAATCAAATTTGTTAAAAAATACTTACTAGTATATAACATGAATTGACAATCTTCTGAACTTTGTAAAAACTCTCCATTTTCCTGTTTTACTGCAGCATGAATTACTATTGAATACTCTTTTCCTGAACTTAAGTTCGTGAGAGACACATGTTTTGTAAAAATTGGATGACACGTAGTATTAAGTTTTTCATTTTGTAATTTAGTAGTTATGCACGTGTACTGGTCGTTTTTCATAAGCCCTACACTACTAAGGTTGAATGTGAAACTATCTTTGTCACCCCCGTAACAAATTGATCTTTTGTTGGACATGGCGGCATTATTGGCCCTGAAAATATAAAATACATTGTTAAAAATACATTTTTTCGTGAAATTTGGATATGCTTAACGGATTTCTTCATATTATATGATACACCACATATTAGAGTTCTACTGCGCAATGCAGTTTTCAATACTGTGATAGCGTACATTTAAACGTTTATTTTTCTCCTGACATCCTTTAAAGTATACAAAATAGATTTTGGAGGCACGTTTGTTTTTCAAAAATTGGCCGAAATATAGTGTTCCAATTGATATTGTTATTTTCTGAAATAATGTGCTTAAAAATTTGGAAAAAAGTTAGAATAGTGTTTCATAGGAAATTTAAAACCATCAATGTATGAATGCATTCTATATATACGTAGTCTATACATGTAGTTCTCAATATCAAACTGTAGTTAACTTTATTATTTTTTATCGTAGTATATTGTAGTATACAGAATATGAAATTAAACATGTAAGATATATAATATCAATTTATTTCTTAATTTTGTAATTGTTTTCCTTTTATGCAGTTGTGTTCAAGGAATCTTTTTAATATTAATATTTTTCAAAATCAAAATACTATAATAATTATTATATATATTTTATTATATCATGGTTTATTTCAAGAAGAAAAGATTAAAGAAACACACAAAAAAATAATTCATTTGCCCTTTATGAAACTCATCAATATCATCCAAAAAATATTATAATTTCTTTTAAAACACTGTTGATATATAAATATTTACCCATGATTTATATATGATTATTGACCAAATTTATTTTATTTTATTGTGGTTTCTGTTTTCCTAAATTTTTTCAAATTGCAAAATTGCCAAAAATTAAAAAAAATTCAAAACCTTTCCCTCGTTGTGAAATTATTGAATTTACACATAGAAAGCTTACGTGTGTAAACCGTTACGTTACTGCAACCGTTCTTGCTGTAGATAGTCTCATTGTTTCCTGTTATTGCAGAAAAAATTGATATTTCATATTTGTTTCCGGGTTCCAGACCCTGTACAGTTACAGAGGTACTACTCTGCGAAATACATGATGGCTTTACTGTTTCATTATCCTTATATAGAAATGCGCATAAATATGTTGATGGCGACATATCTTCATTTTGTACAGATAATTCAAGAGTAATGTACGATTCATTCCCAGTAAAGTAATTGTTGTTCCAGATACAGGTAGGATTCTTTGGTACTGTAAACAGTAGAAAAGAATTATTGTATTATTTGTATAAATAAATCAAGATCTTATGAAATCAAATTACTATATTTCTTCAATATGCAAGTACTTTACAATTAATCGCATTGGAAAGAATTTATAATTATGAATGGGGTCCATGTTTTTATTACACTTTAACTGGTCTCTTTTCATGCGGATTGAAATCTAGATGCTGAATAAAGACAGTATTGTTCCCATGTAAAATGTATATTCCTTTGTATCTGAATAACTAGAAAGGAAGCTACTCTTGTTACTCTTTAACTTAATTCAATGGCCCAAATCTGCATTAAATTAGATGGGCGTGACCAGTTGGCAGGGATGCTCGCTCCTCCATGGCATCTGATCTCACCCATAACGTTTTTGAGGTATGTGTTTGCTCTTCTCCTACTTTGTATGCACTTAAATACTGTTCCTCACATGTATCTCAAACATTTCACTGTGTGAGTATGCAGTCAGTGGGACTTTATGTTATTTTTTTAATGTAATTAAAACGTAATTGAAAAAAAACAAACTTTTGAATAAGACAAAAGGAGAATCTTTTTAAGTTTAAGTTTCCAAACTGATCCCATGGATGAAAATGAAAATTCTAAAAGATTACAGCACATTTACAGGACACCAGTAATCAAATACCATATAATAAATTTGCTATTGCATCAAAGATTTAAAGAAGATTTTGCAGGATCTCCATATCTTGTTAGAAATATAAGTGATCCTTTGTATGATATAGTGATACACATATTTCATTTTCTATTTTTTTTTTTAGAAATAATTAAGCATTTATTTAAGATGTTAGGCAAAAATATATGACTGAAATTGTTGATTTATGATGCAATTAGTGAAAATAAGTCTTGCGAAGAATCTTTACATCTAGCCTTTGAAAGAGGGTATTACGTCTTCTGGTGCATTCAGAAGCTTGGTGAAGATGTTGGATTAACAATAAAAAAAGATATACAGGAAATGGGGCAAATTAAAAGTTTTGAAGTATTAACCACATCTAGTATCCCAGGGAACGAAATAAATATAAAGTTCGGTGTGTAAACGAGCACAAACACGTGAAAAAGTAGAATGATGCAGCTGACGTCGTGGAGGCACTGTACGAAAGGTTGGTGATGTTGCAATTGCAGTTTTACTCAAGAATTGTAAGTAGACACATGCATGAGCCTACAGAACGTTTTTGTTCATCGGACAAATCGCTGTTGTACGTTTTCAATGATACCTTGCTGCGGTGTTTACTCATGAACAAGATCTTTCTGGACTTAAATCCATGATTGCTCATAGCAGGCTCTCAAGCAGGGAGGGGTAAAGTCTTGGGGTACTATATATGGCATGTATCCATTACATGATCTCTTTGCCAAAGGTTTAGAAGTATACCAGAGATCAAATCCAGAGTTCATCAGCGTATCTTTAAAACATACATTATGTATTAAAGAGACTTTTAGCACGGGGCTATGTCTTGCTCATCAACAATCGCAAGATCTGTACAGGGCAGATATCACTTCCAGGAAGCTCATAGATCCACTTTCTTGCAGTGCTTCATCCGATCCAATACCTTCCTGAAAGTTTTTCTGCTGTGTATCATGGCGAAGTATTATGAACTCCAAATTGTTTTCATCATTGTGAAACTGAAATGAATCCATCTGTAATTGATAGTGAAACTCTAGGTCCCGTATAACTAAATGGATAGACATATTCTACCAGACGTATTGGCGAAGGACATATGGGGAATGTGGAGCCAATCTAATTTCAAAATCTGCAGGGTGAATTACTCGTACTGATTTGTGCTTCGTAGCCCTTGAGACACTAGTGTTTGTCATTGAATTAAGCATTTCATCGAAAGAGTAATTTGGTGTTTAAATTTCTTATAACGAACAATGTCAATACATCTTCTCAAATTCTGAAAAAGCTTTTTGATTGCAGTACGAGGTTTTATAAAGTTTTTCTTGTGATAGTTTTCTACATGTACTTGTGCAACCGTTGACCCTGCCGCCTTTTATGCCCCCGTAAACAAAGTTTCGGGTTAATATAGTTTTTGTCGTGTCCGTCCATCTGCCTGTCTGTGTCCGCAAAAACTTTAACCTTGCCCATAACTTTTGATTTAGTGGAGCTATGACTTTCATATTTCACATGTGTATTCCTTGTGACAAGACCTTTCTTTGGGTACCGCCAAATTTGACCTTTTGACCTTGACCTTGGAGTTTTACTTTTACACAAAAATTCCAATTATTTACTTTGGCAATATTCTTTGAACAAAAGATACCAGTATGATTATACTTCATATATCTATTCTTTATGAAAAGACCTTTCATTGAATACCAACAACTTTGACCTTTTGACCTTGGAAATGTCCGTGATTATGAAAAAAACTTTAACCTTAGCCATAACTTTTGTATGGTAAGGGCTAGTGCTTTCACATATGTGAACCTTATAGAGAAGATCCTTCATTGGATAATAAGAACATTTACCCTTTGACCTTGACCTCGGATTTTGACCAACTTTAAAAAAAAACAAACGTTTTCCATAGATTTTGAAGGGTTAGGGCTAGTGATTTCGTACTTTTTAAATTTAATCCTTGTGACAAGACCTCTCATTTGATGTCAAGAATTTTGACTCTTTGACATTGACGTTTGACCTACTTGTTTAAATCTGTAACCTCGGCCATAATTTTTGAAGGTTTAAGACTAGCTTCCATGTTTCACATATGTATTTTTGTGGCAAGACCTTTCATTTGATACCAATTACCTTGACCTTTTGAGTTTTTGACCTTGGAGATTTCCTTACTTATGAAAAAAACTTTATCCTTGGCCTTCTTCATATTCAACAATTGTATTTCCAGTGAGAATACCCTACTTTGGGTACCAATATATTAAATTTGCATTTAAGAAAAGTTCAGTCTTCCGTGTGTTGCCATCCGGGGGCATCAGTATTTCACAAACACGTCTTGTTGAAGTTGAATTGAAAGCATATGTGAATAATGATAAATGAATATTTTTTTTAATCATATGCAGAAGTAAGTTTGAACAGATTTTAAGCTATGTTGAAAATAATATTTTAACGCAACATTGTGTTTCAACACCTTTGATTCTTCGCAAAAATCCTCTTTTATTATCAGTCATATTTATACAGAAAAAACTTTAGTTTTCTGCAGATTAAGTTTGGTCTAATTAAGACCCCAGGAGTTTTGCAAAGAATTACATACGAAAATGAAGGCATCTGATCTGGAAACTTTCGTTTGCTAAAGAACAACTTAGCCTTCTTTAGTCATCTGTTTAAAGAGGCAACCTCAGGCCAAGTTGATTTAAATCTATTCAAATGAAGGGGGTAGGGTGGGACCACCATTAGCAATCACAGTTTGACATAGAAGAAAGGATAACATCTTAAAACTTCTTCCACCTAAAAATAGCAAAATCACTATTAGAACTATTGATATTTGCATCCTGCGATAAAGCGAAAATTTAAGTTTGCCCCCCCCCCCTTCCACACACACACACACACCATGCCGAGGAAAAAATGCAACAATTAACTAATAATTGATAGGGCCAAGGAACATCTTGTTTTTATTAGTCCCCTACCGGTACTGAGTCTCTCCGTCCGCCCGTCCGTCAGTCTGCCTAACTTTGTTTTCAGTACTTTGTTTCTAAGCGCTTGCAGATATTGAGCTGATTGTTTTGGTATGTGAATGTATTTTGATAAGTTACAGTTCAAGTTTTGTTCGTTTTCGTGAATTTTTGGCGGAATTTTTTAAAATAGTTTAAGATCGGGTTCGTGACGCACATAATTAATGTTCCAAATGTGAAAAGTTATTGATTTGTACTTCTGGGTAACTTTATAGTGACAAACTTTCGTTAAAATGATAAATGTCCTACGGATCCCTTTTAACGAATGCGTTCTGTGGCAATATGGCAAAGCAAAAAAGCATATAACTCTAACCCAGTGCATACTAGTTCCGAATGTCAACATGGTGTGTAAATCAAATTAATCAAATTGTTTTTAATCCAAATGCACGCACGTGCGTGCACGTGCATGATGACCATACCTTCTTGCAGGAGTCCCTTATATCTATCTATATTCTAAATCCCATCCTGTTTGGTTGAAAAACAAGGGAGTTATAGCCATTTCTAGTTTAAGCCAATCAGATTGCAGCACGCGTGCATGCGCGTGATTTTAATGATTTTTTTCTTTATATCATATTGAAGGATATCCTAATGCATGACTATGTTTTAAATTTCAAAGCATTTCGTCAAAAAACAAAGGAGATATAGCCATTTAAAGTTTTAGCCAATCAGAATGCAGCACGCGGGCATGCGCATGCTTTCATGAAAATGCTTATATATCATGCTGTAGATCTTCATAAGGTAGGTCTATTTTCAAAATTTCAAAGGATTATGACAAGAAATAAGAAAGATATTGAGACTTTAGTTTCAGCCAAACAGAGCGAAGCGCACGTGCATGCGCGTGAGATCTTACTTTTTGACCATGTCATTTTGTCTATGCTTCTAATATATACTTATAATATGAGTTTCAAAGCATTTCATCAATAATTTAAATAGTTACGTCTGTATCAATTATATTGGACATTTCTCATGTTGGGCGTGCGAGCTCTTGCAAGCACATGTGCATGCACATGCTTTCATGATAAATCTTATATTACAGGCTGTAGATCTCCCTTATGTATGATTATGTTCAAAATTTCAAATGATTTTATAAAAAAACAAAAAAGATATTGAGACTTTAGTTTCAGCCAATCAGAGCAAAGCGCACGTGCATGAGCGTGTGATCTTGCTATTTTGACCACGTCATCTTGTGCATACTACTAATATATCCTTACATTATAAGTTTCAAAACATTTCGTCACAAAATAGAAAAGTTACGGTTAGGCCAGGTAAAATTAATCTTTAGATTCTCATCCTAATTTGCTAAAAAATTGGGGCGGGTGGGCGGATTTTATTTTTTATTTTTTACAATTATTAAATTATAAGGATCAACAAAACATGGACGCCTCGTACACATTTTTTTTTCATTATGTTAATACAAATATGATTAGATTAAATTCTTTTCATATTCTTTAAAATATTTAAAGAAAATTCTTGCTTTAAAAATTAAATATTTATTGTTAATTAACAAATTATCAAGTACAATATTATACGGCACACCCTGAATAAAATGAGGTGGGGATACCAATAAATTATGTTTGATTGACTTAAAATTCTTATTTTGCAAAATCTATATAAATGTTCTAATAATTATTCTACTGAAAAATCTAGGCCTTCTCTAAAGTCTGTCAACGACAATCTCTCTAAATACTTGCTCCTGTCAGTGATGGTATCAAGATGTGTTTATGCTATTTTTTTCTTTTCTGTCTTCTCTATACTGACAAATTATCTTTTCCTTACATATTTAAACTGCTTTTATTGCCGATTTTTCTCCATTCTTCACATGGCTCCTTTGCTATAAATAGCGACACGCGACTTTTAATACAGACGGGAGATCACTCTTAAACTTTGACCCAAATTCTTGCTGGATAAAAAAACATGAAATACCTTTATTAACACCCAAAAATCGAAATAAAAAACATCGGGGCGGGACACTTTGAGAGGGTCGGGCGCGGATGAGAATCTAAAAATTAATTTTATATGGCCTTATATCCATTATATATTGGTCATTTTATGTTTTGCACGTGCGCGCTCTTGCAAGCACGTGCGCGCAAAATGACCTTCATTCCGCAAATCTACATAACATGCCTACTTACCCTAAAAAGGTTTCACCTAAGTCGGATGTGTAGTTTACAAGATCACTCGCGTACAAAATTTTCCCAGGAAGAAAAATAATAAGAATAAGAATAATAACTAGATGAGATCTCGTTGCGAGCAACGAGTAGGTCTTCCTTTGAATTTCTTGATAAGATGAGATGTGATTTTGACTGAGATATTCGTTTAAAGAGAATGACATTGAGTTTTCCCTCATTAAAGTTAAAGTTACTCATTTTTATCACGATATTCTGAACATCTTTTGTTTGATAAGGCTTATGAAAATAACCCCCCCCCTTTTCGAGACATAAAGCATAAAAAATATAGCATTTTGTTCCATTGCGACCCCTAATTACGTAACATATGATAAAATTATAATCATATATTGTTGCAAATCGTTAAGATAAATACTTTTGCCCCAGTAATGTATAACAAAATACTGATCATAAGAGAGTTATAGATAAAGGACTTTTGGCCCCTCTGAGCCCCTAATTTGAGGGGTCAGCCCCTTTTTCTTGATATTAAATGAAAGGTCTTGTGATTTTGAAGATTTTTTGTTCAACAATTATTCAGAGATTTCTATTCGTTGTTGAGATATGCTAAATGGAAATATTTAGGGGCCACTCTTACAAGTCCTTAATGGGACCGTTTTACAAAAATTCAAAGTATGCATATTGTTTAGAACATTATTCTGACCATCTTTTGTTCAATATTGCTTATCAAAATATTCCCCCT